>NC_056725.1:1933990136-1934290136 GCF_019279795.1 Protopterus annectens | reverse complement strand
AATGAGTCTGAGGTCCTTGTTTCTTTTGGAGCAAAATAATTTTGAACAATATCCAGACTCCTCCTGGTCTGGTGCAATCACTGAATGAATCTCTTTTAGAGAAAACAGTTGGCCTTTTTTTGAATGTCTTTGATGGGTTGGGACACTGGGTAATGGAAGGGCAAGTGAGATGGGCAGGTTGTGGAAGGGTACATAGTATCTTCTGGATATTAAAGTCCAGATCCATTTGTCCTGTGTGATGGCACACCACACAGGGAAATGCAGGGACAGGAAACTTCTGACTGCTTTCAGGGCAATCTGGGATGCATTCAGAGATATGTCTGGAAGGCATACGGACATCCTTGACACCTATTACTCTGCTAAAATGTCTTGACACCTATTACTCTGCTAAAATGTTGGCCACTAGGTAGGCATCTATTTGGAAAACAACCATGGTCATGTTGGCCCCTCTCAGACTGTTTTTTCTATTGCTGATGGCAGCCATACTTGAAACATAATCTGCTTAGGATTATTTTTGTTTCCTAGCAAAGGTTCTCTGTGATTACCAAAAGCACATTTCCAAAGCAGTGAGGCTCTTGCCATCCTTATCATTCCCTTGGAGCTTCTCCCTGACTTGTAACCAAAAAAAGAGGAAGCCATTAAAGGAGGTGCTTAGAAAAGATCCCACAAAAATTCTTGACATAATCTTTCACTTGCAACCATATTTTCTGTGGAATTTTCTGATCCCCAAGCTGACCATCAGCTGTTGCCAAAGCCTCTCCTCAACAACCACATGTACTGAACCTGACTTAGCCACCAATGAACTAGCTCCAATACATAACTGGAGCTGTTGAGGAGACCAAGGCCTCTCAGACAGTGTCATACTGCTGCCAAGGAGTGTTTTCTCCAAAGAAACTACCCCCTGTCTTTTGTCATCTCATCCCAAGGACAAGCAGGCGATGGGCTACATTGGCATATCTTCCTCACCAGCAAGTAAGACTCAGCATTAACTCTGTTCATGTGGAATCCTGTGGAATACATTCACATTCATCTCCGGCCTCTGCCAAGGATCATCCATGAGGGTGCATATTGTCGTATGTATCCACTACCCAAGGACGGGCGCACCATCCTCCTTGCCTGCACCTTCAAGCACCAAGCCCCTATTTGACAATAGTTACCCTGGCCACAGTCAGAGCTTCATTTCTCTATGCATCCAGTACTGACAGTGGCAACTAGGTGGGGCAGTGAAGTATAACACTGACATACACTGACACACACACACACACACACACACACACACACACACACACACACACACACACACACACACACACACACTGCCTTAGCAGATGCATCCACAGTATTTTTCACAAGAAGTCTGTATAGGTTGGATACCGATACCATGGCTGCCAACTGAGAAGTCTTTTGCATCCTGAAGACTCTTGATCCTCTACTAACTGCCAGTGACTTCTAGAGTTTATCTACATAGTCATGCTACCGCCTCATCATATGACACAAATAAATGGATATTCCAAGTGTAAATGGGGAAGTTGCACAGATATACTTCTCAAAACGATCCAAAGCACCATATATCTTGTATGGAGAGGACCTCTGGACTTTGAGTAGGTGTCTCTCAAGAGGACCTCCATATTAATGATGACATTGACTATGGGTGGATTTACAAGATAGTGTCATTTCAAAGGTGGTGGTGGAGCAAATGGTCTTGTCTTCCTGGAATTGAGTATACCATCCCTCCCAGATAATCAAGGAAATCATCTTATCTTCTGGCCGGGCATCACCCAGGAAGCTGTGATGATAAAGCAGAAAGCTTCCTGAAGAACATTTTCTGGAGATAAGGGGGTGCTAGATGGCCAAACTCCATCTTTTAGCAAAGGTCAAGAATTTCTCCAAATGTAGGGCTACTGGGGGGCATCCTCTTTCCTGCTGTAGTATTTAGCATGGGATATTATACAGGAAAGCCCAAATATCTCCTCTTACATCTATGTTTCCTTGTGCTACTTACGGGGAAATTTTCTGAGGATGAGGAATTGTGATGACAAACTATAACTGTAGGTCTATGGATGCTTTCTGTTCCTCTGGACCTACAGCACCTGAAGGCAGCAGATGGCACCTAGGAAGAAAGTGGAGAGGTAACCACAGTGCAAGGAAGATCTTTCATCAAGGGAAACAACCTTGGTGTCAAAATTGTATTCACCAACCCTGACAGCATTGATGGCATTAGTGCCAGGGGTCTGTAGAAGGGGTGGACACCAAATGGGGAATAGGCTATAATGCTAGGAGGCCACCCAGTACCACAATAATGTCAAAGCTGTCAGTACCAAAGGCTCAAATGTGGACTTCAATGTCCAAAGCAATGTCAAATGAATCCATGACAAAATTGAACTCACGTCTCTGATACAAGAATTTGGGCTGAAGGAACCATCAATAACACATGCCAGTACATCTGGCACTAATGGCAGAACTGACACTGAAGACGCATATATCTTTAACTCTTGCACTGGAGACATCTGTTAACACAGTATCTGTCTACACTGGTAGTAACAGCAGTTCAATGCTTTTCAATTTCTGAATAACTGGAACCAAGATAAGGGTCATTAAGGAAGAAGCTAAAACAGAGGTGCTCAAAATGGAATCATCTTGAAAAGAGAATAAGTCCATTGTAACACTTCAGTATGAGGATAGCAAACAAATAAATCTACAGGACAGAAGCATGGAAGAATTTAGCCTGACCAGATCAACACTGGATGATGGAGAAAAAAAAATTGGTGCCTGGATGATTTAAGAGATTGAGAGGGCTTGTACTTAACAATATTAGCTGCTACAGTGTCAGAAATTCCAACACACAACACCTGAGCTGAAGAAAAGAAGAAAAATCTATATACTCCCTTCTCAATCTTTTCAATTTTTAGCAGAAGGAGATCTGGAATGTGAGCAAGTAAGATCCTCTTTACTTCTATATCCATTCCTAAGACACAGAAACTCTGGCAAAGACGATATGGTTCCCTTTCCCCAATCTTGCTCTTATCCAACAATCTTTTTTACAGTATTAACTTACTGAGGTAGTCTGATACAGTCCACCTGCCAAAACTAGCAGACATGTTACATACTGCTGTCAAATGCTACGTCCCAAACAAGTCATACAAAACGTAAAGCAGTCTTGTGTGGAATTTAAAACATCAAACTATAATTAGAAGTTATGTACTCACCATAACGTTCCATCTGAGTAGGTGTATTCATTTGTCTGCAACCTGTGGGTTATGGATCCGATATCGGATCCGAACCGGCATGGTTTTCCAGCTATGGATCCAAGCTCTCAGCTCCTCCTCACTCCATAATGCCCTGCTCTACCCTCATGACCTCAGATCGAGTTTGCCAAAGCAACAATACCCTAAAAAGGGCAACAAGGAATATGCAGGAAACTGAAAAGGCCAGGGGGATAGGAGGGCGGGATGGTTGCAGACAAATGAATACACCTACTCAGATGGAACGTTATGGTGAGTACATAACTTCTAAATCTGAAGTAGGATATTCATTTGTCTGCAACCTGTGGGACAGAGTCCCCAGCTACCTGAATCTTGGGCGGCCATCATGGAAGGATATTCCGGAGCACCGCGGAGCCAAAGGATGCTCTACCCCTAGATGCAAGATCCAACTTATAGTGGGAAATAAATGTATGAGATGAAGCCCACGTGGCTGCTGCACAAATATCATCTAGAGGAATCCTAGCCTTGAAGGCTGCCGAGGTAGATACTGACCGGGTTGAATGGGCATGAACACCCTCCGTGCGGCCTTCCTGACGCTTGATAAGCCAATAAAATGCACTGTGAAATCCAGCGGGACAGAGAAACTTTAGAGATTGGCTTGCCCAAATTGAATTTTGCAAAGGAAATAAACAGCTGGTCGGATTGCCTATGACCAGCTGTCCTGTTGAGATAAAATCTAAGTTGCCTGTGAACATCTAGTGAATGTAGCTTATATTCACCTTTGTTTTCATATTTAGGGAAGAAAACAGGGAGGTTAATGGATTGATTGATGTTTGCTTCAGAAGCGATTTTAGGAAGGAAGGACGGGTTGGTCCTGAGGGAGACACGGTCCGGATGAAATACCAAGTAAGGAGGTTTAGCTGATAAAGCTTGAAGTTCAGAAACTCTCTTGGCAGATGTAATGGCTACCAAAAGGCTGTCTTGTAGAACAAGAATTTGAGATCCACAGTAGCCGCAGACTGGAAAGAGGGAGCGGTCAAGACCTGTAGGACCAAAGAAAGGTCCCAAGGAGGATCTGCTTGTTTTATAGGGGCCTGAGAAGAAAAGTACCTTTAAGAAATGTTTTACACAATTTGGCTGACATAAGAGGAATAGACTCTTGACCAATGTGATAGTGAGAAATTGCCGCCAGTTGAACTTTGACTGTGGAACTGCTGGCACCATCATTAAAGAGAGAGGTTAGAAAGTCAAGCACTACAGGGAGAGGAACCGTGAAGGGATTCAGGCCTTGCCGCCCGCCCACACAGAGAAACGCTTCCATTTGCTTCGTAAACCTTTCTAGTGGATGGTTTATGAGCCGCCACCAAAATAGCCTTTACCGGTGAAGAAATACCGAGTCCTTATCAAGAGTGGAACTGGAGCAGCCAAGCGGTCAGCTTCAGGTTGTCCAGGTTCGGAGGAGGAATGCAGGATGGATGGGATATCAGATCCGGATGGGATCTAGAATCCAAGGAGGATTCACCGAGTGAGACCTTAGGAAGGGGAACCAGATCTGTCGAGGCCAGAATGGAGCAATGAGAATCATTCTGCAACCCACCCGAGAGGCTTTCTGAAGGACTTGCAGCATCAGAGGCAAGGGTGGATAGGCATACAGAAGACCGCGTGGCCAAGCATGCACCAGAGCTGCCTCTTGGGGTACCTCCGGGAGGAGGTATTAGAGCGAAAAACTGTCGCACTTGGTGTTTGAGGGAGAAGCAAAAGATCGCATGAAGGGGTTCCCCACCGCGAATATGCTGCTCCGCTACTTGACAATTGAGAGACCACCGTAAGGGGTCAGAATGGTGCGACTGAGCTTGTCCGCTAGGATGTTGGACCGACCGGAATGTGCGTTGCTATGAGAAAGCGACAGGTGGAGATTGCCCATTCCCAAACTCTCATGGCCTCTCGACAAAGAGGGTAAGACCTTGTTCCCCTTGCTTGTTGATGTACCAGACAACAGACATGTTGTCCGATTGAATTGCAATTGTTCCCAAGGGAAGAAAGTCCTGAAGTGCTAGCAACGCTAAGAGCACTGCTCTCATCTCTAGAACATTGATATGCAGAAAGGTCTCTGAATCGCTCCACGTGCCTTGGACTGTCCGCCCGCAAAGTGCCCCCCACCCGAGGCGGGAGGCGCCCGTGGTTACCGTGGCGAGAGGGGAGAAGCACAAAATGGGCGACCTGTGGAGATCCGGGAGTGGAGCCACCACAAGAGGGACCGCTTGCAAGCCTTGCTGATCGCTATGGGATGATGCATGGGGAGAGCAAGGTATGACCACTGTACTAAGAGCCGCCCACTGAAGAATGCGCATATTGAGCCTGGCAAGAGGAAGAAGTGCTATAGCCAAGCCATGGACCCTAGAGCCCTCAGGACCAACTCCGCTGGAACAGAACTTGAATGGAGAATGGCCCGCACCTGGAGCTGCAGATTTAGAACTCTGTCCGCAGTGAGGAAGGCTCAGAACTCCTTGTGTCTAGTCTGGCCCCTATGAAATCTAAGAGCTGTGTGGGCGCCAGGTTGGACTTCTTTGTATTTATTGTGATGCCCAGAAATGGAGCAAGATGGAGAAAGGAGTCTCGCCAAGAGAAGTAGATGCCTTGTTGGGGCGGTAAGAAGCCAGTCGTCCAGGTAGGGAAAGACCTGCACCCCTGAAGCCTCAGGTGGGCCGCTACCACTGCTAGTACTTTGGTGAACACCCTGGGGCTGTGGTGAGACCAAAGGGAAGGACCCGAACTGGTAGTGACTGGCTCCCAGCCGAAGCGGAGAAACCTCCTGAGCGCCTGTCCATCAGGATGTGGTAGTACGCGTCCTTGAGATCTATCGAGCACATCCAGTGATTTTCTCCCAGAAGGGGAGAATAGATTGCAGAGTGACCATTCGAATTTTTCTTTGGGGACTGCCAGATTCAAGAGAGAGAGGTCTAGGATTGGTCTTAGTTCCCCGCCTTTTTGGCACTAAAAAGAATCTGGAGTAGAACCCTGATCCGATCTGGTCTGGGGAACGGGCTGGATGGCTCTTTTCTTTAGCAGATGGCCAATTTCTGCCAAAGCGGCCTCCCGCTGACCGGGTGGTACGCCTGGGAGGGACTTCATCTTTGGAAGGTGAAGGAAAGGAATGCGATATCCCTGGATATGATTTGGAGAACCCAGCGGTCCGATGTTATGGACTCCCATGCCGCTAGGTGCCCGAACGTCCCCGACTGCCTCCAGAGTAGAGCAGTCGGGCAACCCTCAGGTTGCTGCGCGGGCCGTTCAGAGAAAGGTTCCCTGGACCCGAAGTTTCTGGGAGCCCCTCTGCCTCTAGGGCGGCCCTCCCTGTCCTCCTCTGCCACGGAAGGACTGGTTGTCCGGAGCAGGCTGGGACTGCTGCGACTTCGAACCACATCTTCTTCTGACCCTTTGGGTGCCTAGAATAGGGCCACTGGGGTGCAGAGACGCGGTTTCCGACGGCAGACAGCGTCTTCCCGTCCTTCTCGCTCTGGGCCAACGTCGCGAACGGTCTTGCCAAACAGAGCAGAACCATCAAAGGCGTTCGCAAAAGCGCCTTGAAGGGCTCAGAAAAATCAAGAGGACGGAGCCAGGCCTGACGCCTAGTGACCAGTCCTGTCCCGCAGCTCTAGCGGCCCTCCGCTGCATGGGAGTGTAGCCGCATAGAAGAATTTGTGACTGACCTACGAGTGGCCATTTGGGTGGAGTGGAGAGCGCTGTCCTCCTCGAAGCGGACTCAGGGGATGCACACGATCTAACACACACACACACACACACACACACACTGCCTTAGCAGATGCATCCACAGTATTTTTCACAAGAAGTCTGTATAGGTTGGATACCGATACCATGGCTGCCAACTGAGAAGTCTTTTGCATCCTGAAGTCTCCTGATCCTCTACTAACTGCCAGTGACTTCTAGAGTTTATCTACATAGTCATGCTACCGCCTCATCATATGACACAAATAAATGGATATTCCAAGTGTAAATGGGGAAGTTGCACAGATATACTTCTCAAAACGATCCAAAGCACCATATATCTTGTATGGAGAGGACCTCTGGACTTTGAGTAGGTGTCTCTCAAGAGGACCTCCATATTAATGATGACATTGACTATGGGTGGATTTACAAGATAGTGTCATTTCAAAGGTGGTGGTGGAGCAAATGGTCTTGTCTTCCTGGAATTGAGTCTACCATCCCTCCCAGATAATCAAGGAAATCATCTTATCTTCTGGCCGGGCATCACCCAGGAAGCTGTGATGATAAAGCAGAAAGCTTCCTGAAGAACATTTTCTGGAGATAAGGGGGTGCTAGATGGCCAAACTCCATCTTTTAGCAAAGGTCAAGAATTTCTCCAAATGTAGGGCTACTGGGGGGCATCCTCTTTCCTGCTGTAGTATTTAGCATGGGATATTATACAGGAAAGCCCAAATATCTCCTCTTACATCTATGTTTCCTTGTGCTACTTACGGGGAAATTTTCTGAGGATGAGGAATTGTGATGACAAACTATAACTGTAGGCCTATGGATGCTTTCTGTTCCTCTGGACCTACAGCACCTGAAGGCAGCAGATGGCACCTAGGAAGAAAGTGGAGAGGTAACCACAGTGCAAGGAAGCTCTTTCATCAAGGGAAACAACCTTGGTGTCAAAATTGTATTCACCAACCCTGACAGCATTGATGGCATTAGTGCCAGGGGTCTGTAGAAGGGGTGGACACCAAATGGGGAATAGGCTATAATGCTAGGAGGCCACCCAGTACCACAATAATGTCAAAGCTGTCAGTACCAAAGGCTCAAATGTGGACTTCAATGTCCAAAGCAATGTCAAAAGAATCCATGACAAAATTGAACTCACGTCTCTGATACAAGAATTTGGGCTGAAGGAACCATCAATAACACATGCCAGTACATCTGGCACTAATGGCAGAACTGACACTGAAGAAGCATATATCTTTAACTCTTGCACTGGAGACATCTGTTACCACAGTATCTGTCTACACTGGTAGTAACAGCAGTTCAATGCTTTTCAATTTCTGAATAACTGGCACCAAGATAAGGGTCATTAAGGAAGAAGCTAAAACAGAGGTGCTCAAAATGGAATCATCTTGAAAAGAGAATAAGTCCATTGTAACACTTCAGTATGAGGATAGCAAACAAATAAATCTACAGGACAGAAGCATGGAAGAATTTAGCCTGACCAGATCAACACTGGATGATGGAGAAAAAAAATTGGTGCCTGGATGATTTAAGAGATTGAGAGGGCTTGTACTTAACAATATTAGCTGCTACAGTGTCAGAAATTCCAACACACAACACCTGAGCTGAAGAAAAGAAGAAAAATCTATATACTCCCTTCTCAATCTTCTCAATTTTTAGCAGAAGGAGATCTGGAATGTGAGCAGGTAAGATCCTCTTTACTTCTATATCCATTCCTAAGACACAGAAACTCTGGCAAAGACGATATGGTTCCCTTTCCCCAATCTTGCTCTTATCCAACAATCTTTTTTACAGTATTAACTTACTGAGGTAGTCTGATACAGTCCACCTGCCAAAACTAGCAGACATGTTACATACTGCTGTCAAATGCTACGTCCCAAACAAGTCATATAAAACGTAAAGCAGTCTTGTGTGGAATTTAAAACATCAAACTATAATCTGTATTTCCCCATTGCTTAAAAATTACCAAAACAGTCATTCTACAAAGAAATATCCAACTTTCAGCAGCCTACACATCTGCCCACTGATAAAGATTACCAAAAAAGGAAAAAAACAGAGGAAAATGGCACAGAAAAAGCAACCAAGGGAGGAGAGAAGTACAGTTGTGTGAGTTGTAGTTACCAGAACAGTAGATGCTCAAATTCCTCAGTGCTGCAGTAGCCTTTTGGTTATAAGAGCTGTATACTGCCTGGGATACAACAACTTCACAAAACACTGGCTTCCTCTCAGACATTAACACTTGACTGCTGACTGGATAGCCCAGAGGATGGAAATCAGCAGTCAGAGCAAAGAAATGTTCAAGAATTTCTTGTCTATACAGATAGAAAAGTGCCCTCAACCTGAACCTGTAAAAGAAATAAAAAGTACCAAATAACTTTATATCCCAATAACTAGCTACACATAGAAGTGGGGGAGCTGTGTGTGTGTGGCTACTGCAGCAGTGAGAAATAAATTCAAACATCTACTGTTATGGTAAGTGCAAATTTCACAGCTTTACTATGTTCACTATTCTTACTGCTGAAGTAGCCTTTGTCTGCATGTGTTAATTACCAAAGCCTATCCAACCTTGGGGGGAGGAAGGATAAGGATCCTGAAGTCCCTGGATTATGGCCCTAGCTAAGCCAGTCCCGGACCTAGAAAAGGCATCCAATTTGTAATGCTTTGTAAAAATATGTAAAAAAGACCACAATTATTCCTCTAGAATGCCTCTAGAGTCCACCCCTTTCCAATATGCCATCACACATGTCAAAGTTCTAGCAGAATGTGCCTTTACACTGCCTGGATCTAGTTTATCTTGGTGGTTATAACAAAAGGCAATAGGCAAGAGTAACTATCTTGAAATAATCTGTTTAGTCTCACTATAAAAATAAATAGCTGATATGCTTTTCTAAAGGACTTAGTTCTGTCAAGTGAATACATGAGCCGCCTGTGCATGCCCAGAGTATGAATAATCCTTTCTCCCTCGTCCTGATGTTCTGTCGAGAAAATTGTAAGACTGATGGCTTGATATAAAGTAAACTAAATCAACTTTGGGCATAAATGAGGGATTTGTCCTTAATGAAAATCTAATTCTACAGAAGATCAGACAAGGTTCACCCACCATGAGAGCTTGGAGATGTCAGAGCAATAAGAACAGTTTTCCAAGTAATGAGTCTTACATCGGCCTGATGAGATGGTTCAGAGGGAGACATAATTAACTTGTCCAGCACAAAGTTAAGATCCCAGGAAGGGACCGTCTGTTTTCTTGGAGGTCTAATATGTAAACCCCATTTAAGAAAATGTTTTTCTAGAAACAGAGTAGAAAGGGGATAATATATGGGCAGACATGATGAAATGGCTGCAAGCTGTACCTTAGTAGTGGAGTAAGACAGGCCAGAGGAAAGTAACTCACAGAAATATTTCAGACCAAGGGGTACATAATGTCTGATAACGCCCTGGTTATTAGCTAGGCACTAACTAGACTATCCTTTCCTTGCAGAAGTTTTTCATGTATCCTTTAGCACCTGTAGCAAGTCCTCATGAAAGAGGTGCCTAAAAGAAATCAAAATTGAATCCTTCAGGCAGTTAGTTGAAGTTGTCTGAGATTGGCATGTATCAAACTCCTTCTGTCTTCTATGAGTAGGTTCAGACTGCGAGGACATTTGTTATAATTGCCCTTGGCCAATTCTATAAGATGGTAGACCAATACTGCCTTGGTCAAAATGGAGTCACAGCAATGACTTTTGGAGAGTCCTTCTAAATCTTCAGAATTACCTTGTGTATCACTGGAAAGGGTGGAATGCATAAAGGAAAATTCCTGACCACGGGAATGAAAATGCCTCTATTTTCCAAGCTTGTCTACAAGGAGACTTGTTGCAGAATATGTTCAGTTCTCTTTTTTTGAAGAGAGACAAATAAATCTACTTGAGGTATTCTCCACAACTGGATCAACTTCTGGAACAAATTCCATTTATGAGGGTCTGTCCTGGTTCTGCTCAGCTTGTCTGACACTATATTTTGCTCTGACACAATGCAGGAAAGGGTATAGCTCTATATTCAAGCCAGCAAGGCATGGATCTTAGCCATCTCTTTGACATTTATGTACTTTGGTGTGTCTGAAGAGTTCCACAAGCCTTACACCTTTAACCCCTGTGACGATAGGAGGTTCTGCCAGCCATGTCAGGGAGAAGTAGGGCAGTGGATGTATGACTTGTGCTAGTACAGCTAGCTGAAATTTTATAAATAATTATATGTCATTTGTATATCAAGCTGGTTTGTACAGATGTGTGTGCTGAATGTATTGGTCTGCTTGTGTTAATTGTGTTAAAATGTATCAGCAGTGCACCCTGCTGAAATTAAGAGAAATTTAAATATATTATGGTATCTAAATTAATTGTACATGTTTTAATAGAGGACACTGGCACAGCAATGGTAAACTAGCTGGCTTATTTTAAGAAATATAAATAAGGGAAATGTAAATGAGCTGTTAAATCATTGAATGGCACACCACAGTGCTGAGTAGGCCCTGAGACAGTAGGTCTGGGAGCAGCCATTACCGGTTAACTTTTGTAAAGAAGGGGGGAAGTGTTGTAAATATTTTCTGGCTTCTTGGCATTGTCATAAAAGCTCTAAATGTGTATTGTAGCAGTCTGCTAAAGTCCTGTCTCAAGCTTCAAAAGAGGATATTGTGGGAACCTAGAGTCAGGTGACCAGATGAGATCATACTGCAAGTCATCATGGATATTATACTTTACAGGGAGTAATCTCAGAATATACAACATGCTGTTTGTGAGCTTTTCTAGGAAAACTGCTCACGTATTTCATCTTGCCTTGCCCAAGTAAGTTATTAGGGAACAGTATAATTCTCTTAGATTCAGTCAGGAATATAGTGAAACTTAGTTTAGAGATTGTTTTCCTTTATTTGTATGAGTCTGTCCATTAATGTTGTTTTCAATATTTCCTGTGATTTGAACTCTGTGGTTTACTGAGAATATATACCCGATATTTTCATGTTCTTTTATTATTATTAGGTTATTGTTTAGATTATGATCAGAAAAAAGCTTTGTGAGCATAGACAGGTTAGATATTAAGGACCAGTCACAATAAAAGTTTAAAACACATTTAATAATAAAAACTTTGAGAGTACTTATACCTGTTTGGTGACATTGTGTGGGCCACTCCAGATGGCTGAGCCATCTTGGTGAACTACTATCATTTGTATTAATATTAATATTACACAGTATAATTGGACACCCTCTGTTAAGGGCCTCAGAGTAGCTAATTGTGGTCTGATGTCAGTGGTAACTACCTTATAGTCTGGGCAGAAGGGGACACAATTAGTAGACCTGTGCCAACCTTTCCCAGGTGTGTGTGTAAATCAAATCTCTCAAAGTTTGTGTGTCAGCTACTTGGGGCAGGAACAAGAAGCACTGGGTTTACAGAGAGGGTGCTGGAGGACGTGGCTTGGACACTTGGTTGAAGACACAAATCTATAGCTGTACCAGTGGGGAGTCTTATTGGGGATCTGAAGGGAGACAGATATAGAGACATCCAGACTGTGGGATGAGTGTGTTCCCTGTGTGCTCTTAAGGGAAACTGTACTTGATGCAGAGAGGTCTACCTATTTGTATTCCAGTGAACGTCCCACTCCAGTGTCAGTGGAGAAGATTCGGGTTCCTTGATTACTGGCTCAGCATGGGGACAACACATAGTAGTGCCCATCACATATTGGCAGCAGTGGTGGGTGTTACATATTAATTGGTTGGCAGTGGTGGGATCATCACATGCTCACATATTGTTGAGCAGTGGTGTGGATATTGAATTTCTGTAGCCTGTAAGCAGAGTCACTAAAAAAAGTTGTACTCTCAGCAGCCACATAGTAGATATTCGGAGTTTCATATCTCAAAAGTTTTACCTACTTTTTGTTAGCTTAGTTAGTCAGGGAGACCAAGCAATGATGTCAGTAGAGGATTATGACAAGCTGAAAAGGAACCAGCTGGCTGAGATGTGCCAAGCTAAAGGACTAGGGCGTGCCAACCTGACTAAAGGGGAAATGACTGCAGCCTTAATCAGAGCTGCATCATAGACCAGCAACCAGAAAGACAGCCACACTGGCACTGGGGATCTACAGTTCCCAGAAGCAGGACAGTTCAACTCTTCCCTAGAGAACTTAAAAATCCATTTGGAGTTAAAGTTAAATGGATCAACACAGTAGTACAAAACTGGAAAAAAAGTGTTAGGTAGTGGAAGGAAAGGCCTAAAGAAGGGTAACCAATTGCATTCGAACAGAAAAGGTACATCAAATGCAGTAAGATACCTCTTTGTTGCAGAAATGAAAGCAGGAATGGGAAACAAGTACAGGAAGGAAATATTAAGAAAAAAGCAATTTTCAGAACAAAAAAATAATATTCTCGGCAAACCGTGTCTGTTTCAGAAGATGCGATTGTCTCCAGTCTGCTGTGCAGCAAATGAGATCGGGAGAGAGTCGTGATTCACAAAGTATTAGGAGTAAGGAAGAGGGTTAAGCAGCCTAAGAATGTTTTAGATACTGGGCTGTTTACCTGTCTCATGACTATTTCTGCAGTCTCTTAACTGCACCTACAGTGGGAGTTTAGTAACACGAGTGTCTCTATGTTCCCCACAGCCCATATAAGTCATCCTTCTTAAAATGTAGACTTTGCTCTTGCATGAGCAGTCAGACAACTATGATCACCAAGACTACACATTTAACTGTGGATAGATAAAATGACTGGTGAGTAGCGCCCACTCGAAAACTGTAGAAAACATGATTTTTCGGTGTCTATTTACCAGTCTGTCTGGTTGACTGCCCAGTGTCCATGTGAATGCATGTTTTATTCAGTAGCATGTAGTTGCAGCAGGCACATTGCTCTTCCTTAAAAATGATAGTCTCTTAGCTGCCGTAGTTAAACAGGTTTACACTTTTTCCCCTGGGGAGTACTCCTTTCCTCTGCACTGTACAGTGATTGTTTCCAAGGGAACCATCCACAGATAAACAGAAACCTAACATTATTAAAATACCAACTAGTCACATGGTGACAAGCCTGTGCTGTGCCAAATATAAATGGATGTAATTTTTTGTTGCAGGACAGTTCCTTTGTAAGGCAGTTTAAAAAACAGCCTGCTTAGAAATGTTTCACTGTTCATCACTGATAACTTCAGAGAAAGGTTGGAAGAGTGCTTTGTGATCAGTCACCAACTGCAGCACCTGTTATGACCAATGGATTCTTCTACCATTTCCATCATCTTATGCAACCAGGTAAGTTCTGTATAATAGGGCAGAATGATCCGATTAATAAAAGAAAAGCGGTGACCTGAAATCCAGTTTGTAGCTTGAGAAGCAAAAGTATTCCCGTCAGCCATTGTACACATTAATATCACTCTGGTTTAAATGAACTGAGCTGTAGACTGCCACCTTTATCTGCCCAAACTGTTTAGTGGACAATACATCAGAACATATTTGCATTTGACATAGTTGTTCAAGACTTTCATCACCTTATCAAAGGTTAATGTAAATGATGAACAAATTTACGCAGGGCTTTGTTTGGTCATTAATGCTTGTAAGCAAAATGCAAGTATAATGGTATACATTTCTATCTTTCTATGCAATTGTTACTGGCAGTGTGGAAAGATGCACTGAATAAAGATACACTTGCTGAAGTATTCACTTTTTATTTCATTAAGGCAATGGGATGGTGAAGAAAGCCCAGATGATCTAAGGTTGTGTATTCATATAAAATTCAAGGGACATATGAAAATCAACCTTGTAAAGAAAGAGGAGCTAGCTCAGTGAAAGGATTGACAACGCTATGTACACAAAAAACATTATATCAAACAGATGCCTTTTACTGATGCTTTTGTGCACTTAAATATGTGATATATGTGTTTATGTAGAAAATACAAAAAGAAAAATCTGTGGTATCCCTTGAAGTCTCAAAAAACCCAGTATGCAACCTATACTGGGTCAAAAAGAAACCAACCAGAAACTTTGCAGTGAGGAGGGTGTGCAGTTCACTCACTGAAATATGTTATGCAGCTACTTCACTAATAAAATTCGAACTTTAAAATACGTACTACAAAATAATAAAATAGTAGGTGGTCCACTGTTGAGTTAAAAATGGAATATCCTTTATTTACTGGGTACATAACATATTTCAAGGACTGAACTTCACACCATCTACTCTGTGAAGTTTATGCTTGGTTTGTATGTAGAAAATACATAATTGTGAGTTCAATGTGCATGTTAATTAGAATTTCTGAAAAAGTACACACTGAATAATCGAATCTGCAAATCCACAAGACAAACTCAGCAACAACTACAGGTGTAGTATGGACCTCCAAACACCACTCCAAACTTTGTAAAAGACACAAGTTTATTGTTGTAAAGCGCTTTTCGTCTCCGTTCATACAGAGACTTCCTCAGACAAATCTAAAAAGACTCCAGAGTATTTAAATCAAACTTTAAACACTCGTGACTCCCAATCACCAAACCCAATCAACACAATAATTCCAAAGGATTAAAAACATCATTAACAGGTTTGTTCTCAATTAACAGCAAACCTTCCGTATTCTAATGATGAATACTACCTATATGCTTCAGTATTATTCCGCAAATTCTACAACAGCATATATGCTTAAACTCGATAATAAGTAATAAGGTGTACAGCGCCATGTAAACTCAGTGTTGTACAAACTATCAAGTTATATGTAAATCTAAAAATGTACAACAAAGAGATACAAGTTATAATAATTTAAAGTAAAAGGTACAGGATGAAAGCACCATGTCTAACGAGATTAAACTGAATGTTTTAAAATATACTATAAAATATACTAGAATGTGCTTGCTTAATAGTTGCTTAAAACACCCTATGAATACACCTACAATACTGTTCTGGTATCTGGGAGACAGGCATATACAAACAAAGAAGTGGGAAAATACAAACAAAGAAGTGGGAAAATAACAACGCTACGGGGGCTCAAGTATAACTCTTGAAAAAGTAAGTTAATAACTTACTTTAGTCCCAGACACCAAAGCATGAGATGAGTATACTATAAAGGATATGAAACAATTCTACAATATAATTTGATGAGGAATCCATATATCACTACATAATACAAGTAAGAATTGTAAATCATAATAATAGTTGCATAGTACTGAGGGTGTTATGCTACAACCATAATAAGTAAATATCCTTTATAGTATACTCTTCTCATGCTTTGGTTTCTGGGACTAAAGTAATTCATAGGGTATTTTATGCAATGGTTAAGAATGAATGGACAAGACTGAAATGGAAGACATGCTAAGACAGTGAATCATCAAAGCAGGTAGTTTATTAGGAGTAGGAGCACAGGGAGCAGGTAGTTCATACAGAAATGAAGTGAACTAACTAGGATGACCTGATAGTGCCTAGACCCAGCAGGGGAGATGTGGAAATGAGCAATCAACACACAGATGAAGAGTGAATTACGAAGATCTCTTGTCTCCTTAAAACTTCTTTTTCAAACTAGATGGTCAATGGCACACTGTCATTTATTTTTTTGCAAAAATTATGAAAATGTATATCATGATAAGTTAAAATTCCTTTTAATAACTTAAATAAGAAAAAGTTCATAGGGTTCTTTCTGGTATCAAATGAAAAATTACATAATGGTGGAAACATTTTACAATGTTGAGTGATGTCTTACTAATACCACTTTCCAGACATTTAAACTTCTTTATCAATAAAATATGCAAATATACATAAATGTCACATCTGTAAATATCTCAGCCAATGTCTACTTTGCACAACTTTACAAGTACCATCAGCACACAGATGTGACTGCTGACTCAAACAGGATGGACAGTACCTGCAATACTGATATATATTTTCATGACTAATTATGAATATATGCCATATTAATGCTTCTGTTAATAACTTGAACCAGAAGGAATTTATAAGGTGCTTCATGGTATCAAAGGAAAACTTATATATTCTTTGAAAACTTCTCACTGACAATTGGTATCTAACTACTATTGCTTTGCAAATATTTATACATTTAGCATTTAAATATCCAATATGCACATGTATCACAGTTATGCAAACAGATCATCACAGTTATGCAAATAGATCAAGCACTGTCCACTTAACAGCATAGCAGAACAGCAGTTCACAGGCCATATCAGCACATAGGCTGACTGCTGACCCAAGAGGGTGTTCATTAACTGAGAAAGCGTGATTTACTTTCATGTCAAATTATAAATATGTGCCATATCACCATTTTTCTTGATAAGTTGACCAAAACGTTTATATGGTAATTTACTTGTGTCAAATAAAATTTATTTAACACTGGAAGAACCACTGCTGTGCAAATATTTATACTTGTTTACCAAGAAAATATGCACATACAGATAACTAACCCATTTATGCAACTACATCAAGCACTGTCTAGTTGAAAACGTTTTTAGTATATAGGTCGGGAATAGCTCTTGACACAAAAGGGTATTGAATACATCAGAAAATGTGCTTTGTTTTCATGCAAAATAATTTATATAAACACGTTAATACATCTGCTAACTTGAACAATGACGAGTTTATATGGTAATTCATGGTATCAAAGGAAAGTTTACAAAATGCTAAAAAAAATTCTTACTGTTCCTGGTATCAAACTGTATAACTACTTTCTAGATACTTTCACTTATCTTTATCAATAAAATATGCAAATAACAATGACTATCATATTATCTGTACTATGACCCCTACACCACCTTACTCATGGGCTAACCACAGCCTTACCCATTCCCCTGACCTCACAAGTGACAGCATTAGTACTCAATCCCACTCACCTCAAACAAGATGTTCAACACTTCAGGTACCACTGCTCTTGACAATCCAAACATTTGACCACTTCTGACATAAAATCTGATGAGAGGAGACATGTTCGACCACATGTACTGTAACTATATATGGGTTTATGACAGCTTATTGAATAGTGGTGTACTGAAAGTCATAAAGCTAAATGCAAAATCCTGAAATGTTAAAAAGTTGAAACTTTACAATGTTGAACTGAAAATGCCTACTATAAGCTGTTGATTTAATGACATTTCAATATAAAAATATCAGCGCATTGTACACACTGATGGAGGCTTTGAGGGCAAAGACAGGAAAACAAAGTAAACACTGTACTAATGAAATAAGTTTTATTTTTATATTTTATTCTATGAATTTGTTAACCAAGTATGCCCACTATGCACAGATGCCTGTTTTTAGGGACAACCCAGGAGCACTGTCTATGAGACTTGTTCATATTGCTCAGAATCACATTGGTTGTTGATTAGCAAATCGCAGATAAAATCCTCAAGCAGACCTTTACTGTGGATGTCTAGAACTCATAAGCTTCCTTGAAAGACCACTATACAAGTGAAATGAAATTCAGATGGACAAATTTGGAAGACCCTTGACAACACTTGAAAGCGCAGAGAATCATGTCAAACATATTAAAGAAACTGATACAGGTGAAACTGCAGCAAACTTGGTAACTTGTTTTTGCTTATACTATCAAGGAGAATATGTCTTTAGATATATGTATGCAAGTGAAAATTTGGTACCACTGTTGAGTCTGTGAGTAGAAGTTCTGAAGGAAGGTAGGAAGATGCTGTTTAACTAGAAATGCACAGTGCCATCTTACTGTTAGCACAGAGGAAAATACACTCTACCAGGTTGTGCTAGTACAATCCTCCTCCTATACTTCAGTTCAACTACACAAAACAGAATTTTTTTTTTGTTAGTAAGCTTGAGAGCTGGGGAAGTGCTATGCTATTCTGTTAGCTGCCGTTAAAAGATCTACATGGACAAAAAGAAAATAACATTTTCAGAAATCTTTATAAAGCCAGAACATGCCATGGTGTGAAACTATTATGAACAGTTTTAACCTACAGTTTTTTAAAAGGAAATTATTCTGAACTGTGAATTAAATGAGAAAAAAGCATTTTTCCTTGTGGGGATGTAGGTAGCTACTTATTTACCTCAAAGATATCACATGCATTCTTTTGATCCATTTTGTCTGTTTCCCTGTCACCAAAATCAATTCTGTCAATGTATCATAAAAATGACTGCTCTGCAGAGCCACGCATCACTTTATGGATTATCATTATTTGTCTGGCTCTTTGCACAGAGGACTAAAGCTCTGATCTGAATGAGCAGCTTCGTGTACCAAGGGTACAGTGTTTAAATCACTCCATCTTCATTTGCCTACTGTGTGATCTTGAGCAAGTCACTTAAGCATACAGTGCTTTGGGACAATTAGGAATATGGACTAGGCTCCTTAACGGTTTCTTGGACTGCATGCCTAGTAACTACCTACAAACCTATAGCTTTATCTTCTCCATACAGATAGTATTTTTTTTGCTTTTCTTTGATACTTTATTTAATTTAATTTGGTTGTACCTGCAAAAGGGCCACAGGAGCCAATCTACCTAAAATAAATGAGTTTATCTGGAAACTTTCTAATTTTCTATCATCTAACTATACAGACTGACTTGAACGTTTATTAAACACGAGGGAACAAGATGCAGTATTCTGTCACAGAATATCTAACTTATCCATATCTGTAGAGTTTATAAATGTGATGTGTTTTATTAGCTGATTTAAAGTGTACTGCCATACTTTCCAAATGTAAATAAAGCTTTAGTCATGAGAGTAGTCTATTTACTATATACAGTTTTGAAGTTTGCAGTACTTGATGTTGTTGCTAAGGACAATTTGTTGAAATTTTCTTGAAGCTGATGACTTGCGACATGACATCAAGAGAGACTGAACACATAATGCCTCACTACCAGTTGAAGTGCATAACCTTCTATTTTTCCATGCTAAGTACAGCAATAGGGAAGTCTTAAATCCTAGCAAGATAACATGTCAATTATATCTCATAGGTGGAGCACCATACAATGGTTAATTAACATGTGATGATTTATTAGTAAAACCAGAATGTAAGTAAGCTGCTGTTCATCTAAAAAGTATGGAATGTTGATGTCTTATAATGATTTGCTGTCATATGTAAATCATTGCTAATACATAAGTTGACATTTTGTGGGTGTGGTCATAAGGTAATATAACTGAGTAGACAGTGAAGCTGAAACATAAAAAAATGTCTATCTTCATTTTATATTCAAACCCCTTGCAGCTTTATGGATATATGTACATACACAGAGAACATCATTAATGAAGGTTACAAATAAATGCATCAACAGTATATGGCAATAGTTAAATATAAGATTAAGATATCACTAGTATACTCAGAAATAAAATTAATTGTAAAACACACATGCATGAGAAGTGTATAACACACTTTAAACTGATTTACAGAAAACATCTGCACATAACACATTGCATGGTTTGTGAATGCTCTAGTGTTATACATGACTATAGGTAGTTAAAGAACAATCTTTTCTGGTAGCATAAGAAATGCATATTCCATATTCAGTCTTTCAGTGTCAAATTTGAAATTAAATGTTGCTCTTCCCTTAAGAGTTTTGTTTGTGTAATGAAATGGTGCCATCTGATGCCAAAGTGCATTTTACAGCTCCTTTTTTTCCTTTCAAACATGTATACAAAGTAGTAGTTGCATAAAATGGCAATAAATCAGGACTAATCTAAAGGCTTGAAGAACCTATGTGGCATGAAAACTTGTGCACGGTTTCATACTGAATAACTTTTCTTCTTCAGTGGCTCTTTTTGACAGAGTTGTACTTATTGTATGTGAACTATTTCCTGAGTTGTACTTAGCAATGAGTTGCATACTTTGTTTTGTTTTGTACCTATTCAGTCTTTCAGATTTGAATGTTTCTGGGTTGCTACTTATATTTTTCATTTACTTTATTTTGGAGTAACTTTCTTTAAAGCTGCTATTTTTTTTTTGCTATTTATTTATTTATTACTGACATTTGCTGAATGGGAAAGTCCACTGGGTCATAAGCCCATTTTCAGTGGAGGCCCGGGGAGAAAAGCTCCACAATTAATAAAATAACATCAGATTACAGAAGATAGGTAGTTATACAATTTTAGAAATAAAGGCTTTAAACTATATAAAAAATATAGACAACAATTATCACATCATTGCAAACTTTTTTTTACAACTACTGTAGCACCTTCTATTTAACATAGATGTAAAGGTAAAGACATCTTGTAGAAAAAAAGAAATTCCATTTAATTCAATATAAGTACATTGCTTTACGAACTGAGCTATACACTAGTACCCACTCACTATATTTTTTTTTTCACCAGGGAATGAGTTTGGGAGAAATAGTAGCTAGAGTGGTTGTTAGTGATTGGTTACAGCTTTGGATAGAGGAGTAATAAGGAAAAGATTGTGGGGGTCTTGTATTACGAGAGCAAGGACATGTGGTTAAGATAGTAGCTTTTTAGGAGTTCTACAGTATCAGTTTTGTCAGAGCAACTTTCTTTTTTAAGACAGAGAAAAAAGTTACTATTTCCTGTAAAAATATTTGTTGTATGCATTGTTACCATACCTCACAAAAAACTCTGGACAAAGCTAAACATAATGGGGGACAAGGGTCCAAAATCAGGGAAAGATTTTAAATATTGCTCTTACAAACTTAAGCGGTTGATAGAAGAAATATAACAGGTTTTGCATAAGCAAACACTTTTCTGAAGGACATTAACTCAGGAACTCAAATGTCTGTCATTATTTTGTGACTTCAGTCTTCAACAATTTACCAGAAAAACACAAATTTTATGAGGAACAGACCAAAAGTATGACATATGAGGTAAAAATCTGGACAGTTGAGAGATGAATAATTGTTACTTCCTGATACATCTGATATGGCTGAATGAAATGCAGTCATTTATTTTCATTTATTCATGTACTTATTAATGTCCATTTGTTGACAGGGAATAATCTGACTCAGCTAAACACCCATTTTCATGGGAGGCCTGGAGAGAAAAGCTCAGCATTTATGCAACATAGGTAACAAAAAACAACTGTACATAGGCATTCTTGAATGCATACACAAAATAATTACAAAATACATATGTACATGGAATAGAAACCATCAGTACTATAGGTTACACATAAATACATCACTAGTATATGGCAACAGTTAAATATAAGATTAAGATATCTAAGTGGTTATGGGAGGTAGGAAGAAGGTAGACACTAGGATGAATGGGTTGGACACAGGATGGATGGTGATGAAATTCAGGTATTAGGATCAAGTGGAAGTTAGGTAGATTTTTAGGTTGTATAGAAATGTTTGATATTTACTCTCATGCCTAAAGTCTGGGGGGAATGGAATTCCACAGCTTGGCTATATGAATAGAGTATACAGTCGCCAAAGCGGTTTGCTTGATTTGACAATTCCAGGAAGTTTTGGGTCTGAGATCTTAGTTCTCCGTAAGGTATGTATTTTTGAAGTGAATTAGAGATGGATGGGCATCTGCTAAGTTCACATAGAATTTTGCATTTTTTTTAACTGATTAAATGTTAAAGGTTGTTTTAGCTCTAGCCAATTGATCTTCCGAAGTGCCTTACAATGATGATTTTTATTTGTGCAATTAGTAATGTATTTTGCAATTTTATTGTATGTGTTTTCCAGCTTATATGTGGAAGTGTCTGGAAAATCAGTGAGGATAGAGGATGCATCAAGTAATTTAAGCAGTAACAGAGTTTGGGCTTTTAGTTGTGTTGTTAGTTTGGGCTTTGTTTAGTTGTGCTGTTTTCTGTTTGGTATGGTTTTGATATGTAAAGTATCCCCAACTTGTACGTTTTTGAGCTTACAAAGCCAATATGTTTCTGGAAGGATAATTTATGATCCATTAATATATTTAAAAGTTTGGCATGTCAGACTTGTTCAACTGGTGTGTTATTTTGTGAAGTAATTGAGATTTCACTGGAGCCAGATATTAGTAGATCAGTTTTATTGGCATTTAATAAAATGTTTAGTCTATAAGATAATGTTCTACACTTAGAAGGTTACTCTGTGTGGAATCCTCAAACTGACTGAGGGAATCTTTGCATGCATGCCATTTACACAGATACTGAACATAAATGGTCCAAGTACTGTAATGTGTTGTATGCCAGATCCTTATTAGCTAGCTTTTGTAACAGAAGCATGTGAAAGACAGCATCAAAGGCCTTGAAAAGGTTTAAGGGAATAGCAGAAGTGGAAAAATCCTTGTTTTTGCTATGATTGATAATATTTAAGAAGGATAAAAGAGCAGTTTCACTGCTGAATCATGGTCAAAAACAATTCTGAGTATGTGATAACAAATTGTTGGTAACCATTTGAAATGTCAGGTCCCACTTTAGCAAGTCAGTAATGCTAAGACTGACAGTATATTTAAGACCATTTTGTTGTCCAAGTCCAAGATGGCCATTTCCTGAAATATTCCCTTTTCTCTGAAGTATGGCAATTTTGAGTTAATAAATAAAAGTTCACAGGGTGGTGGGGGGGGGGTACTCCCACATTAGGAGGTGCAGGATGACTTGACCCCCTTGTAGAAAAAAGTCTGAAGGAGAACAGCAAAGTTTGATATTCAAGCTTTGCTGCATTTTTGGTGGCAAAAGGACTGGATTTGTTTCTTTGCTCTGTCTTAAGAAGTTTTTAATGCTTGCTCAGTACTGTTTGGGATTATTTTGATGATGGAGGAGTTGCTGGTTACAGAAATTATGCTTGCTTTTCCTGGTGGTACATTTAACCTGAGAATAGTTTAGTATAATGGTTGAAGTCTTTACCTCAAAGATGCAAGATGCAGGGTTTGATTCTCCCCTCAAATTAGTGGCTAGGCTTGTAATAGTCTGGTGATTAACAGCCTAGTATTTACTTAATCTCCTTTGGTATGCACCTAAACAGGAATATCCAACAACTGAAATGTCCACAGAGGTTCTTCACTAAAAGAATGCAGGGCATAAGTAAAATGCCCTATCCCTGTATTCTGTCTTTTACTGGCTTTTGAGGGAAGATAAATGCCTAGCATACAGGACATTGTCAGCCCCACTCTGGTGGACTTCCTACATATCTACAAAAAAAAACCAGCATCAGAATTACCCATTCTAAAGACTTAAACCTTGTCTGTGATATAAATAAGACCTGCTGGAGAGACAGGTATGTATCCCAGAGACTACCCCATTTCTGGAACAGGCTCCCCATCTATGTAAAGCTGAGCTCCTCCCTAAACCAATTCAAGTGTAACTTGGACAACTGTATGGGGAACAGGAAATTCATCCCTGATCTGGCACTTATGTCATTAATGGACACAGGCAACCTTTAAGTGGTTCATTTCCCAGGCCTCTGCTTGTAAATGTTTCATCTCCCAAGCCCCTGCTTACACTTATCAAGGGTAATAGAATTTGCCAGAGATTTGGGATGAATGGCTAGCCTTAAAAAGGCCCTTGTGGTCATTAGCCTGGTAAACACATATGAGCCTGATTGCTAAGTGAGTTTTAATTTAATTTACACTGGATTGTTTGAGAGCTTTTCCAGTATCTCCAAGCATTGCCCCTGATTGACATTAGTTCCCCAACTTCTGTTACCTTCCAAAGGGGAGTAATGGAATTAACCTTTTTCTTACCTGTAGGTGCAACAGAGTTGAGGATTGTTTGAAAGGTGAGGTTAAAGTATCCATCAGCCTCATCTAGGGGTATGTTTTTAGGGCCTCATTTGCATTGTTTTTGTAAATCATTAAAAGTGTACTTGTGGAGATACCTTTTGGCACGCACCAAATTATAAATGACATTTTACAGGCTTTCTGCTGTCCCCATATAACAAAGATTAGGTGATGGTCTCTGAGGGATTTTGGTAAGGTACCTGAGGAATGAATGTAAGTTGTTTGAGTTGTTATAACCCAATTAATAATAATGCTTTCCTTACCACTCTTTTTGACTATTCTACATGTCAGTTATTTCTGTGAAACCAAACAGGTTAATGTTTGGTGAAGAGTGTACATTATTTTTGTTATTGGCCTGATCTAGGTTTACATCACCCAATACAAGAGTATGTTTTTTAGTGCTAGAAGAGATCCAGGATAAAATATTTTCAACATTAGAAAAATTCTTATTGTTTGGGTGTGGTCATTTGCTTACACAAGCCAAGTAACGTTTTATAACATCCATTAAACTGCATAGTGGAGGTTGTAGTGAAAAGTTGAAATGGCAAGTTTAAGTTGCTAGAGTTCTGGATACCACAATCCTAACATGACAAAGTCCTTGTTGCAGAGTACGTCACCTCAGTTTTCCGAAGCTCTCATAACTCTTTCCTTACTTCTAAGTCTCTGGTTCACAAAGTTCTCATTCCTCCTTAATTGAGACTGTAGTTTTGGGAAAGGGAGGAAAGTGAAGACATCTGACAAAAATAGATAGGCAGAAAGAAAAAAACAGTGCTATCTGTACTGCACCAGACAGAGGCAAACGTGACATGGGAATTTATTTATTTAGAAAGCCTGAGAAACTTGATTTTTTTACTATTTCATTCAAAAGGATACTGTAAATGGTGCTGTTCTCTGTAGTACACCTTTGCATGAAGGAGGTGCATTGTTATCTACTGAAAGAACAGTTTCAGTTGTTAGATTCTGCCTTCAAGACAGACAGGCCACAAGTAAACTGGGAATGGCAATACACTTCAAGTGAAAAGGTAAACATGACTTGGGACAGAATTTATGTGCTAAGGAATCAGAGTGAGACAAAAGCACAAAAAGTTATGAACAAGCATGTCTGCAGAGCTGAAGGAGACATGGGAAGGGCTAGGATATGGAATTTCAAAAGTCTGTGTTCACTAGGAAAATAATTCAGATGGTCATGGAGAACAAAGGACTGACAGAGGGAATGGGATACGTAGGAGTTTCAAGTAAAGTAAGGGTAATCTAGTGCTGCAGTGAGGAATAACTGAGAAGGAAGCTTATCTGTACTGCATCTTCTGCAGTGGGCTGCCTTCGACTTGACAGACCTTACTGATCACTTTTTAATATATTTTTCCTTCTATCAGCTGATCATCAGCCCCATGACCTTTCCTCATATACTGGGTCTACTGGGCACTCAAATTTCCCTGGACTTCCTCTGACCCATACCAATGACTAATGAGGAGATAAAGGTTCATGGTGCAGTGTCATATTGTAACTGAGGAGTATTTCTCACCTATCCATTCCCCAATCCAATACCACCCATTTGTTGAGGGTGGTGTGCTGTGAGGACAAGCTGGCATATCATCCCACCTTCGCTGCAACTCAGCCATGATCCCTCACCAATCTCTCCATGGACAGCACACTCTGCATGTCACTAACCTCTGTTAGGGATCAAACGCAGAAAGTGTCCAATCATGTGTACTCTCTCCCCAGTATAGGCATACTCATTAACTTTATCCCTCCTCTACATCATAGTGCTGGCTCAATCACTTTTTGACTTATTTATGTTACAAAATATATCTGACTCAGTAGTGCAATTAAACACGTTAAATGTGCAAAAACAAAATGTGATCAAATTAACAAAACAAAGTGCTGCCACTTGTCTATTATATACACATTTTTACATGTTTAAACTGCTTTTCTGAACTAGGTCTTGGTGAAGGTCAACTACTAGAACTGAGACTTTTCCTCACTTCATCAAGTGTCAGTGTTGACAGATGGGAATGAATTAAACAAAAAAATGGATGAATTCAAGAAATGCATAGGAAACACAGGGAAAGGAGAGAGAACAATGACAGATAAACAGAAGGAAGCAGTAAAGGTAATTAGAATACCTACAAACTGTGTCAGGAAGGAAGACTGCATATAGAAGTGACATAAAATTAAAGACGGCACAACAAAACAAAAAACAATCTAGGTATATACTGACAGTGAAACGGCAGATACAGCAAAAATGTGTTTTTGTTCAGTACTCAAAGAAAAGGAGATAGGGTACCAAAAAGAGAGAGAAATGTTGAAAATATGACTCATTCTATGGTACTTATGGACACAGCAATGAGGCCCAAATGACTCACCCTAGAGTCCTGAAAAATTTACATGTAAAGCTAGCAACTTCTGTTGTCTCTCACTGTTACAGCCATACATTTAGCAACATCTGTTGCCACTCACTGTTGATCAAACTGCAACAAAATGAGGCAGCAGCCAGTCACTGGTGAAAAGAAGCAACAGATATGTCCTTACAGTTCTAATATGTGTAATCAAATGTACAAAATACCGAACGTCTATGCTACATGGGAAAATTGTTGATGTTGTGTAATGTCAAATGCACATAATTTCATAGCATACAAATCTCGAGAATCAAAAATGACATGGACAAGTGGAACAACTGAGGTGCACATGAAATATGATCATGCCAAAGACTGCCAATGCAGAAAGTAAATTAAAATAATACACTTTTAAATAGGTACAGTGCATGTAAAGTGTACAGTCACAAGTTTATGAGCCTAGTAGATCATTCCACATGGTAAGATAAACACCTGGCAAGCAATCACTGCAAGAGCCAGTGTTATTCAAAATTAATTTGAATAGAAGCAACTTATGCATAAGATATGACACTCACATATATTAAGCATGCTTGCACTGCATTATGGAAAACCAAAGGAATATTTCCATCCTACTATACCATACTTTAGACATTGTTAGATGAGCAGTAGGGAAGAAGTAAATATAGGAAAGAAGTAAATGCCAGCATCTACCTAAATTGTGCACTGCACACAATTCTAAGACAAGTGTACATCAGCGTAACATTTAGTACAAGTAAACCATGTTTACTGCAGCAATTCAACATTTCTTGAATATGGTGAGATTCACACTTATGTGCACACTCAAGAAAGTTAAACTGAATGACATAATAAACATCTGTTGCACACAGCATGGTATAAACCACGAATGCAAAAAATATTACATTACTAGAATCATTTATGGACATTGAAACATAGAATATGTTATATGTTGAGTACAGACATTTCATCACTATATTATTCTCGCAGGAGTATATAACATGAAAATGGTGAAATTCTGGTATGGTCACTAACAGCAATATTTGATTTGCAGATGTACAGAGGTAGAATAGGGCGGCCATGGTGGTGTAGCGGTTAGCGTTGTCACCTCACAGCAAGAGGTTCTCTGGTTCAATCCTCGGCTGGGGTGTCTTCTGTGCGGAGTCTGCATGTCCTCCCTGTGGTCGCGTGTGTTTCCTCCGGGTGCTCCGGTTTCCTCCCACATCCCAAAGACATGCTGTAGGTGGATTGGACACTCCAAATTGGCCCTAGGTGTGCGTGTGTGTGCTTTCTATGGAAGGTTGGGCACCGGGCTGACAACTCGACACCATAAAACTTCACTGCCAATCATGAGCTGACATGTGATCTGCTGTGGCGACCCCTAATCGGGAAAAGCCAAAAGAAGAAGTAGTAGAGTGGTAGAATAGTAGATTCTTCATTCCACGTTGCATCTAATCTAGTAGATGAAGTCTATAGTATGTCAACAATATGCAAGTGAACATTAAGTACATCAGTCTGCTTCAGGGGCTATTTCCATTCACCACTGCTATGCAGTATATTATGTTTACAACACAGATAAGCCAGGCATGAGTATAGTGAACACAGATGACAGCCCTTGGGTAATAGGTTACATTTACAATTATATAACCTCACAAAAATGTAATAATTGGCTCCTTATTGGCAGATAAGTGTATTACCTTGAGCCTTAATCTACCACTAAGTGATACTGGTGCTGTAAGGACAAGTTCAGTAAGAAATGCCATATGGAAGAAGTGCAACACTTTTAACTACAGCAGCAGTGCAACTTGAGAACTCAGCACTTCATGGGCATATGCAAAAACATGCAAAGGCAAAATGTTACACCATTTTGAATGATCTCACAAGAGAGAGAATTCCAGGGATCTACCACGTGAGGTTATAAATGAGTGCTTAGCTGATGTGCATAAGTATGTTTCTGTAATTTAGCTCTTACATGGCACTCTGTGCCACACAAACTGCATCCACAGAAGTGGATGAATATCAAGGAATATTCTTCAGGGTACAGTTAACATCCAACCTGAGAACTGGCCTTTGCTAAGTGGTTCCCTTCCATTTACACATATTATGATCGAACAATGGCATCTATGCTTATCCTATCAACAGGGGGGAAAATAGAAAGGATTTGTCAAGCTGCACAATGTGGCTGGTTGATTGCACATATGTTATTAATGGCAGAGTTATGAGGCAGTTTTACTCTGTACATGACTATTTTGAGGATACTGGCAGATGTAAAACATTTCCATTTACTGTAGCTCTCGTAACAAAGTCATCTGTTATGAAATGGTGTACTTCATATATTTTTTCCAGTATAATTACTTAACCTACCACAAAATATAATTTGTGACTTTGAACCAGCTGCTGTCAAGAGTTTGAAAATGAACCTTGCAGCAGTTAATTTAACCAGTTGTTACTTCCACTTCAGTCAGAACATCTGAAGAGGATACAAAATGTAGGTCTCACTGTGAAGTACAACAATGACTCTAATTTCAGACAGCTAGTGAAATGACTACTGGCAATGTAATTTCTGCCCTCTGAGGAAATATCACAAGCATCATTTACAGAGTTATCACATCTATTTCCAACAGATGTGCAAGAATTTCTTAGTTATTTTGATTAGTATTATGTATTTGGGCATAAGCCCAACTTCTCTACACATTTTTCGCCAGCTCCATGATTACCTCCTGTATTTGCACCTCAGTTCTGGTCTGCCTATGATGTCAATCAAGCTGAGCGTTCTGTGCACTAAAAGTATGGTAGAAAGCTGGCAGAAGAGGCTAAAGTGTCTCATAAGACTTAGGACAACAAATTTGAATGATATTATCCATTGTCTTGTAAAGGAACAGGCTAGGATACACCAAATACAGGTCCGTTTATCTTCTGGTGAGCCATTTACACCACCCTGGAACAGAATGCATGATAGGGAGATGAGCCTCAGATACACAGTAGACAACAGGCACTCAGCATCTCCTGTGCAATTTCTGACGCATATTTCTTTGGATTTGCATTAAAATGTACAATGTCATGTGGGTTCATATTACGTTATCAAAACTTTAAAAGTTAGAATGCTGTATGGTTAAATCCATATGTTCGAACTTGTACAATTTTAAAAACGACAAAAAAAAAAAAAAAAAAAATACCTAATGATTGTAAGCATGGGTGCAAGCCCACCTGCACCCCCACCCCCGCTCTTGAAATATACCAACTCCATGACAGTGCAGTAAAGGGAAATCTTCCCTTTCCGCTCTGAACAGAGATCTCCATTAGCACATTCAAACTTTTAAAAGTTTAAACATATGGGTTTGACCATATGGCATTCGAATTTTTAAAAGTTCAACATCGTAATATGTACCCATGTCATGTCATATTTATACCAGACTAATGACCAACATGGTCTTTACAAGCCTAGCCATGCAACCCATACCCAACCCAGTTTTGTACAGAGTTCCCTGGATGCCTATTTGGAGTATGCTAGTAAGGAGGTAGCTAACTTATGTGGAGGGTATGTTAGTTGGGGATTAATTTATTTACTGCCAACTCTATCCGTCAGAGATATAGGTTCATAGGTAGGTACTAGGCTATCTGCCTGAAGGCATTTATAAGCCTAGCCAGAATGTGTTGGCTTTCGCCACCCCCTTTGATTAGCTCCCTGTGCCTCTGTCCAGCAGTACCACCAAAGTTATCCCCGAGGTAAACTTTCTGTTTCCCATCCACTCATCAAGATTTCTTTTGAAGAGTGTTAGCGAGGAGCTCTGCCTAATGTAGATTGGGATCTTGTTCCAAAGCATGGGAAGTCTCTGGGACAGGAATGTATCCCTCCAGCACGTCCCATTTATTTGTTGTGGTGAGGTTTAGATCTCTAGAGCGTGTGGCTCGCCAGGATAAGGTTTTCTTTAGGTGGAGCATGTCCATCAATTCTGGGTTGGACATGGCCTTGTATGTGAGGCAGAGATCACCTCTGAGTAGGCGGTATGCAACCGAGTACAGCTGTAATTTCTTCAGTCGAGATGCATAGGGCATCTGTTTGAGGCCAGTGATCCTCTTGGTGAGGTAGTTCTGTATGGGGCGTTGTACTCTATGATGGGTCTGATGAGTGATGAGTAGAGGGGCACAATTACCTCTTTTGATCTGGATGTGAACCCTTTTGTGATTAGGTGGGCCATGTAGAAGGATTTTCTAGCCACTTTGGCAATGTGATTATCAAAGGTGAGATTACTATCTACTTAGGTCTCCAGATCCCTTATTGCGTCTTCCGTATTTAGGGGACTACCACCTACATGGTAGTTTGTGGGTACTTTGTTTTTTCCAAAGGAGATGACTATGCACTTTTTGGCATTTAGCTTGAGGCCATGATTTTGACACCAGTTATCCATCTCAGTGAGACCCTTTTGGAGGATGTCTGCCGGAGAGTCAGTTATAGCCCCTAGTTTGCAGTCGTCTGCGAACTTGGTCAGCCATAGTCCTCATGTGCTTGCCTGTACCTCTGAGAAGTATATGCTGAACAGGAGGGTCCTAGGACTGAGCCCTGGGGAACTCCACTTGTAACCGATTTAGAGTTGGACCTAGCTCCCGCAACTCTCACCATGTGGGTTCTGTCCGTGAACCAGTTGGCAACCCATCTTGTCTATAATGCCAGAATGGGGAATGGTGTCGAAGGCCTTTGCGAGGTCTAGGTAGGCTTTGTGTACCACCTTTCCCCTCATCTATAGCCTTGGTAACTGTCTCAAAGAAGTCCACCAGTTTTAGGAGGCATGATCTGCCCTTAACAAAGCCGAACTGGGTAGGATCCAGTGTTTGGAGGTTCCCAATGTCTCTGTTAATGAGTTCCATGATGATGCACTCCATACCCTTGCAGACCAAGCTAGTCAGGCTTATAGAGCGATAGTTCCCGGGGTCTGCTGTGGCTCCACCTTTGTGGAATGGAATAACTGCTACTGTCCAACACTCTATGGGTACGTAGCCTGTGGAGAGGCTGAGTTTAAACATTGTGTTTAGGTGAGGGGTTAGTTCGTCTTTGAGCTCATGTAGGACGCAGCCTGGGACACTGTCCAGTCCCATTGATGCTGTGTTTTTGGCTTTGGAAACGTCTGTTTTAACGTGAGTGTCTGTGATTTTAGGGACTCTACATTCTTCTGGTATGGTTATGGGCCCTCTTGGGGATGAGAGGGGGGTGAAGTCTGTGCTGAACCTGTCTGCCAGGATGTTGGCGATATCGGTTGGTTCAGTGTATTTTGTGCCATTCTGCACTAACTCAGAGCAGATCTGAGCATTGCCACTTAGATTCTTGACATAGCTAAAGAATGCCTTGTGGTTATCTTTGGAGTCCTTTGCAATTTTTCTTTCAAAGCTCACCTTGGATGATTTTATGAGGGATCATAGTTTCTTGCTGATACTGATCAGGGATGTCTTCCCTTCTTGGGATTTTACTCTTTTCTGTACTAGTTTCCTCCTTCTGTTGTATAGCTTGTTTATGGCAGGAGTCCACCAGACTGGTTTCCTTTTCTTGGACAAGTGAGTCTTGGTTTTGCTTGGAATGGCATGATCCATGCATTCTTGTAGGTGCCCGTAGAATGCATTAGTAAAGGATTTTGCAGCTTGGACAGCGTTATCCTTTAGCATGGGGGCTTTGAAACTTTCCACCTCGGTCTTAAATAACGTGAAGTTTGCTATTGAAAAGTTTTTCACTGTGGTTTTCTTGACCGGGGGTGGGGGCGGAGTGTGGATATCCAAAGTGATTTGTTTATGGTCAGATCTAACCAGCGAGGGGTTGACCTCCGGTGTAGAACACCGGTCGCCATGTTGGTGATGACCAGGTCCAATATGTTGTCACCTCTGGTGGGAGCGTTGACCAGTTGAACCAGGGCGTTTGAGTTTATAAATTCTAGGAAATGTTGGGCAAGGGAGTTAGTACTTGAGTAGTTCTCCCAGTTAATGTTTGGGTAATTGAAATCACCCAATATTAGGGTGTTTGGTAGGACCTTTATGTTTCCCAGTGTTTCCAGAAATGTGGAATGGGGGTCCTGGGCAAGCTACAATTTGAATTGCAGTTTTGCCCATTGTTAGTTGCATGTGGATGATCTCTGAAGCATCGTGCTGTGCCACTAACCTGGAGGTGTGGGTATCCTTGATGAATATGGATATGCCAAAGAGGGGGTGAATTAGCAATTTCCCATTACCTGATGATTATATATTGTTATACTACAAGTAAGCACACTAAGTTATTAAAGAACATGTGCTGACAAGATGTTAACAGCATTGTAAAAGCAATGTAGTTATCATATGTCACTTCTTTCAGCAACGTGCTGTTCATTTCCTGAATAAAAGCATGCCTCTTTGGATATGACATTCTGAAGCAGTTGTAAAACTGAGTGGAGTACGATATACCAAAATGTCATCCATACATGTATATCACCTTACATTATATGTCTGACCACAATATCTTTAGAGTATATTAACTACATTCATTTAATCATGTCACATATATTGACCTAGCAGATGGCTCACTATGTCTCATGTATCACACATGTTTGTGCCCTATGTTGCCCACTTAATATGCAATTGCATATGTGCAACAGTATGAATACATAACTATTTTCAAACCCTCACACATACTGGAGGTTAACTACTTCATCAATTGTACTGCCTATCACGGTATATACTAGCTTTTAATATGAACTATGTAGATAAGACTAGTCTCACATATAGATATTGTATATTGTTAACTATGGCAATACTTACACCCAAGTTAATGTCAGCACTGTAGTTAAAAAGAACTTGATCTGTTTATGACGAGTACGTGTGCATCACTAATAGTAGTTATACTAATTAAGACATTTTGGAATCGCTACTTTAGAAATCAACAAACATATATCTCACTATGTCATAATGTTGCAACAATAAAATGTATACATCGCATAAAACGTGAATATCGGCAACATTACATTGCCTTAGGTGAGTATGGACTGTTGTCATCTTTTATCTCATAAGCTGCACTGTATTATCTACTTCATTAATGTACGATACCTGCTTCGCATGCAAGCATGTTTAACACTTACTTGTATGACATCACTTGCTACTTATAGTCACGGTATCTGTGGTTGCATGTATACATTCTCCCAACACAATTACCACCACCCAAAGATGCAAATGCTACTTTTTATTTGCTTGAGTTATTTATGTATCAGTGTAACTCTTGTGGACATATTCAACAATTAGTTTCCTTTGTAATATATGTTTGGCCACGCACTGTATATCCTCGTATATCCACCACTAAACATATAGGTTCATAGGTGTGTACTAGGCTAATGGCCATGGAACCTTTAGAAGCCTAGCCCATAGAATTACCCTGGCATTGTACCACCCGACCTTAGTTCCCAGTGCCTCTGTCGAGTACAGCCATTGGAGTGATCCCTGGGATGAATTTTCTATTTCTCATCCACGCATCAAGATTTCTCTTGAAGAGGGCCAATGAAGTGCTCTGCTTGACATGTATGGGAAGTCTATTCCATAGCATGGGCAGTCTCTGGGTAATGAACCTGTCCCTCCAGCATGTTCTGTTGATTGTGGTAATGAGGTTGAGGTCTCTGGAGCATGTGGTGCAGAGGGATTGGGATTTCTTCAGATGTAGCATTTCTAACAGAGCTGGGTCAGACATGGCTTTGTAAGTCAAGCAGAGATCGCCTCTAAGTAGGCGATATGAGACAGAGAATAGTTGGAGTTTTTTTAGTCTGTCCATATAGGACAAATGTTTAAGGTCTAGGATCCTCTTTGTGATGTAATTTTGTGGCCTCTCCAGTTGTTGCAGGTGTTTAGTGAGGTACATGCCAAATGGGACATTGTACTCGATGACTGGCCTAATGAGGGAAGAGTAGAGGGAGACAATGACCTCTTTCTTCCTAGATGCAAATCCCTAGTAATGAGATGTGCTACACAGAAGGACTTTCAGACTACAGTGGCAATCTGGTTGTCAAAAGACAGGTTTCTGTCAACCTGTGTTCTCAGACCTTATAACGCCTTCTGTGTTCAGAGACTACCATCGATGTGGTAGTTCATTGGAAACAGGTTTTTCCCAAAGGGGATGACGACATTTTTTGGCACTGAGCTTAAGGTCATGGTTCTGATACCAGTCGTTGGCCTCACTGAGGCCCTTCTGTAGGATGTCAACATCACTTTGGGAGTTAATAGCTCCCAACTTGCAATCATCTGCAAACTTTGTCAGTCAGAGTCCCTTCATGTTGGCCTGGACTTTAGAGAAGTATATACCAAACAGGAGAGGACCCATGACCAAACCCTGTGGGACTCCACTCGTAACTGGTCGGCAGTCTGACTTGGAGTTAGTTACTTTCACACTGTGGGTTCTACCTGTGAACCAGTTTGCAACCCACCTAGTGATATAGGGGTTTATGCCTAGCTTAGTGAATTTTTCTATGATTTCTGAGTGGGAATGGTATCAAAGGCCTAGGCCAGATCAGGGTAGGCTGTATGAACCACCTTGCCTTCATCCACACCTCTGGTGACTGACTCAAAGAAGTTGACCAAGTTGAGCAGGCATGATCTACACTTCACAAAACCAAACTGTGTGGGATCCAGAGTTTGGAGATTCCCTATATCCTTGTTTATTAGGTCCATGATGATGTGTTCCATAGCTTTGCATATCAGACTCGTCAGGCTAATGGGGCGATAGTTCCCAGGGTCTGTAGTCACTCTTCCTTTATGGAGAGGGATGAATGTAGCAGTGCATCATTCAGTAGGGACAAAGCCTGAGGTGAGGCTGTGATTGAACAGGACACACAGGTGAGGTGCCAGTTCACTCTGTAGTTCATGTAGAACACACCCAGGGATACTGTCAGGTCCCATAGAAGCTGTATTCTTGGCCTTGGACAGTGCTGTTTTAACCTGTGCAGCAGTAATACTGGGTGCCTGGCAATCTACTGGTATTGTGACTGGTACCTTGGGGGGGGGGTAAAGTTGGCTGTTGATTGTCTGCTAACAGGTGCTTAACTATTCACTGCATGTTATTTTAAATATTAACATTTGTATTTGTGATTACTAGTATTTTAAACGTGCAAGATTCTTGACTTCCAAGTGTCATTTTGTGTGGGTTATGGCGATATATAGCATTAAAAAGAAGTTATGTACTCACCATAACATTCCATGTTTGTTTCCCTTGATCTCGCCTTCCTTCTTGTTTGGGTTTAGAGCCGATCCTCGGCTCCGACTCAGCCGTATACTATAGCTCGAGAGCTTTTATTGGCTCGAGGCTAGCCTCTATCCCAACATAGCTAGTTGTAGTTACCCAGATCTCGTTTGTGATAACCCAGCACTAGACTATGCAGATAGAAAAAATACTCTATTTTACATATAAGAGAACACCTGCATATAAAGGGCTAAACAATCAGCAAGCGAAAGAAGGGGAGACTAGGACTAACCAATGGTATGGTAAAAGGAAACTCAGCCAGTGTAGCCAATAAAAGGAATTCCTCTTGATCCCCCAGGAAGGGAGAGGATGGGGCGCAAGAAGGAAGGCGAGATCAAGGACAACAAACGTGGAACGTTATGGTGAGTACATTATATTATATTATGTTGTCCCTATCTCGACTTTGTTCTTGCTGTTTGGAACCACGTCCCCAGCACCTGTTTCTTGGGTGGCTCACTTCAGGACCATGGAGCTAAAGGATGCCTTGTTCTGGGAGGCCATATCTACTTTGTAATGAGTGATAAAGGTATGAGGATTAGCACATGTAGCTGCCGCACAGATCGAATCCAAAGGCAGTCTGGCTTGAAAAGCAATAGAGGTAGCCAAGGCCCTAGTTGAGTGTCCTTTCATTTTTCCTGGAAGTTTTTGTTGCGCAAATCATAGATGTACATTATTGTGTTTGAAAGCCACTTAGATAAAGACACTTTTGAGACTGAACAACCTTTATTATTCTCTGCAAAGGATATGAACAATTAGTCAGATTTTCTAAAGTCCTTGGTCCCCTGTGTAAATAAAAACGTAACTGTTTATGAATGTCCAATTGATGGAGCTTATACTCTGCCTTGTTGCCATGATTGGAGAAGAATATAGGAAGCTCTATGGATTGATTCAAATTATACTCTGAACACACCTTGGGTAAGAAAGAGGGGTTGATTCTAAGAGAAACTCTATCTTTGTGGAAAATCAAGTACGGGGGATGAATAGATAAGGCCTGTAATTCTGAAACCCTCCTAGCTGAGGTAATGGCAGTTAAAAAAGGGTCTTCCATGTCAGAAATTTCAGTGGACAAGAAGCAGATGTCTCAAAGGTGGGAAGAATCAGAGTCTAAAACTAAATTTAGGTTCCAGGGGGAGAGGTTCTCTCATTGGAGGTCTCAAGAGGGTAGTACCTCTTAGGAATGCTTTACACAGCCTATGGGACATGATGTTGGAGCCCATTTCTACTACATGGAAATTAGAAATGGCAATCAGCTGAACCCGGACAGTAGCTGCCGCTGCTCCTCAAAGGTTTCAGCAAGAAATTTGAGAATCTTTGAAATGGGTGCAGTAAAGGGATCAATCTTGTTTTTGTTTGCCCAGCAAGAGAACCTCTTCCATTTACTAGCATAAAGTTTCCTTGTAGTAGGCTTACGGGAGGAAATCAAAATGTGCTGAACTGCCGAAGAAACATCGGGAAGCCTGGCTAAGACTGGAAGTGGAGAAACCAAGCTGTGAGCTTGAGAGTTTGAATGGAAAGGTGGAGAGCACCCGACTGATGCATCGGGAGATCTGGCACTGGGGTCCAGGATCTAAGGCACCCACTGCAAGTGAGACCAAAGGAATGGGAACCATATCTGATGAGGCCAGTAAGGGGCAATGAGGATTAATTGCAACCCAATGACTGTGCTTTCAGAAGAATTTTGGGGATCAGGGGGAATGTTGGAAAGGTGTAAAGCAGTCCTGGTGGCCAATCGTGAACAAGTGCGTCCCTGGGTGACTGTCACAGTGGTGGGACTAGAGCAAAGTAGCTGCTGCATTTGCTGTTGAGGGGGGTGGCAAACAGATCGCAGCATGGCTGGCCCCATTTGCGAAAAATCAAGTCCGCAACTTCCTGTTTCAGGAACCACTCATTAGGCATCACAATAGCCTTGCGGAGCTTGTCCGCTATCATGTTGGGATTTCCCCGGGATGTGCATTGCAACCAGAAAGCATTGGGAAGACATCACCCATTGCCATACTCATTGAGCCTCTTGACACAAGGGATAAGACCTGGTTCCACCCTGTTTGTTCATGTACCATACTATCAACATATTGTCTGTCTGAATTGCTATAGTCCCTGTAGGTAGAGATTCTTGAAGTGCTTGCAACGCCAGAAGCACCACTCTTATCTCTAGGACATTGATGTGCAAGTGGTACTCGTGTTCCTGCCAAGTCCCTTGTACAGTTTGTCCCAGATAATGTGGTTATGGGTTGGGGGGTTAGAAACGGTCTGCCCATTGGCACCAGAGGGGAGTGAAGCCACCATGCTAAGTTCTTTTTGCAAGACTCTGTGATCCAAATCTGATGTGACATTGGTAAATCCTGGAATGACCACTGAGCAAAAAGGAGCCACTGCAGAATTCTCGTGTGAAAGCGCCATAGGGACCAGAGTAATTGCTGCTGCCATCGAACCCAAGACCTTGAGGGACAAATCTTGCCTAGATTCTCTTGTTTGCCATGAAAATTGAAACTTGACGACGAATGGTTAACAACCTTTCATGAGGCAGTTTTGCTATCATGGCCCTTGTGTCTAAATCTGCCCCTATAAATGTAATATACTGGCAAGGAAATAAGTCAGACTTTTCATATTTTATGGTGGTGTCTAGTTGTGTACAAGTGTGAAAAGTGGAGTCCTGTGCTTCGATCAGTTGATGCTTGATGGTGGCAGTGAGGAGCCAGTCATCTAGATATGGAAACACCTGGAATCCTAGATGCCTCAGGTGAGCCATGACTACTGCCATGCATTTGGTGAACACCCTGGGGGTTGTGGTGAGACCAAAGGGCAGAGCTCTGAACTGGTAATAACTGGCTCCCAGCCAGAAGCATAGATACCTCCTGGATCGCCTGTCCATTTTTATGTGGTAGTACGCATCCTGGAGATCGATAGAGCACATCCAATTGTCCTGACCCAAAAAGGGAAGAATGGACTGCAGTGTTACCATCCGCAACTTTGTTTTCTTGACTGATTTGTTCAGTTTGCTGAGATCCAAAATGGGCCTCCAGTCCCCTGTCTTTTTTGGAACTAAAAAGAACCTTGTGTAAGTGCCGGATTCAATTTGGACTGCAGGGACTTTTTGGATGGTTCTTTTTTCTAGCAACCTTTGAACTTCTAGGTCTGCTTGATCCTGAAGACTGGGTGGAACATCTGGGATTGACTGTTGCTTTCTTGTAGGGGGTGGTTGGGAGAAGGGAATTTTGTAATCCCTGGATATTATCGATAGCACCCATGTATCTTACATGATAGCTCACTAGGCTTTTGGGTACAAGGATAATCTGCCCCTGGCTGCTTCCAGAAGCGGACAGTTGTACCTCCTTTCAGGAGTGCTGGAAGGGCCTGCCAGAGAAAGTATCTATGTTGGCCTGATTCTTCGAACCCCCCACTGCGAGATTGGTGTCTTCCATTATTATTTCCCCTCTGCCCCTGGGGGAAAAAATCTCCATGTGTGTCAAGCGAAATTCCCTGAGATTTCCGGAACCACATTTTCTCACTCTTCTGACCTTTGGGGTAAGGTCTAGAGGGAGCGGAAAAATGTACTCCCATGGCATAGAGAGTTTTGCCATCCCATTCACACCTGGTAAGAGTCTCTTTTACCTGAGGCCCGAACAGTGATGAGCCATCAAAGTAAAGGTAAAGGAGGACTTGAAGGGCTCAGCAAATTGACAAAGGTGCATCTAGAAGTGTCTACACAAAGCAACTCCTGTGGCTGCTGCCCTACTCACTCCATCTGCTTGGTAAGAGATCAGCTGCATGGAGGAGTTAACTACAGAAGTCAAGATCGCAAGCTGTGAAGCCACCTTGCTTGCAGCTCCTTTAGCTGTAGGATCCTGTAGGGTATCTCCCAACTTTTTTAGGAGATCCCTCTGGAGGTGTGTAAAGTGGGACAAATAATTCAGTGACCTGAGAGTAAAGGCCGCTGGAGAAAACATACGCTTCCCATACCTGTCCATCATATGGGACTCTGTTCGGTGGATGGACAGAAAAAGAAGTCTCTGCTAGTTCTTTCTTGGTGGCTGCTGCCACCACCATAGCATCAACAGGCACACCCTTTGATAGAAAAGGCTTATCATCTGGAGCAGTTATGAATTTATTGGGCCTCCTCGGAACTGGTTCCATAGTTTCTGGAGAGCTCCATACCTTCTGACTCACTAGGACCAGCAGTGGGTCGAAAGGCGGAGACACCCAAGAGGTGGAGAGTCAGGAACCAAATGCATCCAGGTACACAGACTCGTCCTCAGAAGGCGGAAGGGATTTCCAGCCACCCCTCTGTCTAAGGATTTCCAGGATGTCTGAAAAAGAGACATCCTCAGAGGGGGACTGTGGGGACCCTTCTCAGTACTCCAAGTCCATGTCTGAAGTAAGGGATTCAGGGGAGTCCAAATGCTTCCTTTTGCATTTTTTCTTCCGAGGGGCCTCCTCTGAGGGGTGCTCTGGGGAGGTTTCAGAAGAGGTGGGATCACCCAATGGGGCATCCTGGAGCATGGGTTCTCTACGCTTGGGAGGAGAGGAGGTTCGGAGGCAGACACCGGCACCGAAGGAGTAGCAGCCAATGGAGCCATGGGTGGAGTGGTCTCAGAGGACAGCACACTCCTCATCACCTTGAAGGCACTGTGTTCCTGGCCCAAAAGAGTCCCTGGCTCCAAAGAGCTGTAGTTGGAAACGAGAGAACGGTGGTAATCGGAATCGACGGTTCCACCACAATGACTTCCATGCACTCCGGCTCCGAACTCAAGGGAGTCGGAGGAGGAATCGATAATGGTGTTGGATGGACTGTTGGCACCACTTCCTTATGGGCTGGGCTCAATAATAATTTCGCTAATGCCGGTGTCTTGAGAAGACTCTTCACCACCCTCTTCACATCATCATCCAAAAGACTCCTGGATGACCGAGAGGAATGGGTGGAAGATTGATGACTGCCTGCCACAGATTGCAAAAGTGGAGACTGTGGAACAGACCACACTGGTTCCAGAGAGGGAGACCTGGTTCTCTTGTGAGTCCTGACTGGCTCAGAGACTACTGATGGAGCTGCCAGAGAAGGAGCTTTGTTGGAACCAACACTTGGATCTGACAAACCCGAAGTTTTGTCCTTTGCTATGGATGACTCCGAAATCGGAGCCAACAAGGACAATGGCATAGCGGACTTGTCCTGTTTTTTGACTGGCTGAGTACCCTCAGAAGAAGCATCGAAGGGGCTCTTCAATAAACCTCGCAAAATCAATTTTTTTTTCTTCTGCAGAACCCGAGAACTGAAGGCATGACATATGGAACATGAGTCCTGCAGGTGGACAGCCCCTAAGCAATAAACGCAACTCGTGTGCCCATCCATAAAGGACATTATTTGGCAGAAAAAGTCACACCTTTTAAAACCCGAAGGTTTTGTCTTTTTAGTGGTATCCTTAGACATGCTATCAAATAACTACAACAGACACCAAGAATAATGACAGTAACAATAAAACTGAACTATAACAATAACTTTAGCTTATTATTATTTTTTTTTAAAGGAAAGAGGAAGGAGGGATGGGGAAGAGCCTCTAAGCTAAAACGGTGAAGTCCCCCAACAAAGGAGAGCCTCTAACTTAAACAGCTGCTCCTGGAAAGGTAGAGAAGAGAGAGAAGAGAAAAAATCCCTTTAACTAAATGTGGAGTTGCAAAGAAAAGAAGAATAAGTTAAAACGGGTTCACAAGGACATGGAAGACCTAAAGAAAAATGACGGCCACAACAACAAAAACAGCAGCGGAAAGGTTAGAAATAGCGCTAACCTAAGAAGAAAACACGCTAACACTCAATAATATTCAGAAACTAATACTATCCTTATCCAAAAGCTAAAAATTAGCCAAAAAGAAGAAACCTTAGCCTGAGCCAGTATGAGCAATCTCGGCGCTGCAAGTGGCAACCGAGATCTGGGTAACTACCGCTAGGCATGTTGGGATAGGGGCTAGCCTCGAGCCAGTAAAAGCTCTCGAGCTATAGTATACGGCCAAGTCAGAGCAGAGGATCGGCTCCGAACCCAAACAGCAAGAATGAAAGGGAGATGGGGACAACGTAACATTTAAGTGTTTCTTCATGCGCTCCACGTTGTCTCACTTGTCCATGTCAACATTTCCTAGGTTAGTTTGGTACTTGAAATTTGTGTGCAATAAAATTATGTGCACTCGTATGCTGTATAACATTAATCATGTTTACATGTAGCATGGACTTTCATTATTTGCTACTTTCAATTATACACAGCAGATCCGTCCTTACTGTATCAGCTATTACAATCTCTTTGATGGGCCTTACCGTTGGGTACACCCTCTCCACCAATCACCTGTTTGGCAATTTCTTTCCAGAAAATCCTGTGCTTGGGAGTGCACGTCTTGATGTATGATGTGATATCATTGCATCAACATCTTAAGCACATCAAATCTACAAGTCTGCCTTCACCTCAACCATCTGCATGCACATTTTTGAATATCAAGAAAATTTGTCATATACACTTCTAACAATTATTTACAAAGAATTTCAACAGTACATGCTGGATAAATTGGCTCCCCAAATATGGGGGGACAAGTGAAGGTTTTTATATGATTCATAAAAGAAGGTCCTAAATTTAATGAATACAAGAGAAGGAGCTTATTTACACTCGAGAGAAACTTTAATAAAATATAACAATGTCCCTTACTGTACATGGCTAATTAATTCTTTTGAGCTACCTGCTGTATTTGTTTCTCTTAAATCAACTAATACTATAAGAATTCATCTGTTACATTTAAAGAACCTACTACGATGGGTTCCTCGGTCAGGATGAATTCAGTGTAGTTAAAGGTTATGATGATAGGAGCCAGAATACTTTCTCCATAGAAAGGTTTAGAAGGCTAAAACAAGTAGTAAAGTCACATCAAAAGAAGCTTGACTTCTAGAGTCACAGCAAAGACAGTAATGCTTGGTGGAAATGTGTACCAAATGCCAAATGGCAAGACCATAGGTGCTAAGGAAACATTCTTGAAAGAAATACTGGAAGCAGACTTTGAATGCAACATTAATCAGTGGGTGGCTCATTGACTTGTTAGCAATCCATTTGTAAAGTATATGTCTGGCAAATGAGTGCCTTTCACTTCTTTGAGTGAAGGAAGCAAACAGTGGTTCTCTCTCATGAAACTTAAGCATCTGCTTCTGGAAAAACTAGACTGATGTGATGTGAACATCCTCCAAGAGGGCCTTACTCAAACTAATGACTAGTTCCAGAAGGATGGCCTCAAACTGAATGCCAAGAAATTCATCATTATCCCCTTTGGGGAAAATGGAGTCCCCAATGATTATCACATTAATAACAATGTACTAAGCATGCACTCAGTCGTGAAGGACTTGGGCACCTAGGTTGATAGCAACCTGACTTTTGACCAACACATTGCCTCCATTGTACAGAAGGCTTTATACATGGCCCACCTCATAAGTAAGGGTATTTCATCCACGAACAAGGAGGTCATAACATCCCTGTACGCCTCCCTTATCAAACCCAGTATCGAGTACAATCTCCCCTTCGGCATGTACTTTGCCAAGCACAAGCAGCAGTTGGAGACACCACAGAGGTTCCTGACCAGGAAAATCCAGGGTCTCAAACACCTATCCTATACAGATACTGTAGGCTACAAGCCCTGTCCCTCTACTCAGTTTCGTACAGACTGCTCAGAGGTGACTTGTGTCTGGCATACAAGACCATCTCAGACTCCACTCGTACAACCCACACTCAAGGCCTCACCCTTGTCTGCGATATTAATAGAACTTGTTGGTGGGATAGATTTGTGTCCCAAAGACTCCCCCATCCGAGGAGTAGACACCTTCTCCATGTCAAGCAGAGTACTTCACTAGCACTCTTTAAGAGGAACATGTATGACTGGATGGGAAACAGAAATTATACCCCTGGGATCCCACCTGTGTCCCTGATGGACAGGGAAAACAGCTGCTGACTTTGTGGGAACATGGGTGAAATTCTTGGCTAGGCTTATAAGGGCCTCCGGGCCAAAAGCCTAGTATCGTCCTATGAACCTATGAAGTGCTCTAGCCCTCCTGGTTTCTGCCTTAACAAGGAAAACAGGGAGACTGGATTGGTTCAGGAATGCTTATATTTATGTAGCAAATGTGGGTTTATTTTAAAGAATCACTGCTCATAGTGAAAGATGAGACATGGTTTTCTGCATGTGAAGGCATGAAGCTGTCTAACCTAGCAAGCAGAAGTGATGGTCAACAGAAAAAACACTTTCCAAGAAATGAAGGTCAGCAATGTTGAAATAGTAGGTCCAGTGGTAGATGGAAAAGAATATAAATCAAGAAATTCAGGTCTTTTGGAGGAGAAAGAGCCTCCAAAGTAGAACAGAAATGCAAGACTCATTTAAAAAGATTACTGAGTTGTCCCTAATGGTCCACAATCAGTTCATCTTTCTGGGTGACAACAAGACAGAATACCTCAGATGATGCTAGATCCAAAGGCCGCTCTGGACATGGACATCACATTCAGCTTGCAGTAGACTGTGAACACATGCAGATAAGTCCATCTTGCAGCAGCACAAATATCATTAACTATAACACTTGAAAATGTCAGAATCCATAATCCACTGAATTTACAGATTGTCTCTTATGTATACTTGATGACTCCTTGTTATATTTTTCATAGCAAAATATAATACATTCAGAAAGTCACCAAAATATAGTGATTTCAGAGACTTTTTTTACCTCGTCTGTTTTATACATAGGAAACATAAAGCTGCTCATCTGGACATGTGGCAGCAGCAGACAATGGCTGAGCTAATGCCAGGCAGTTGGCCTGACCTGGTAAGTAGGCTGTTATTAGAAGAGACAAGATAAAATAGCCTTTCTACCCCTGTGGAGATATGGTCAAGGAGACAAACAGATCAAAGCAGGGCTTGGCCTAGTAACAAAAGACTGACTTCACTGTGGAAAGAATTAGAGGCCACCCATTTGGCACAGCAGATGATGACTGAGCCTATGCCAGGCAGTTGGCCTGATCTGGTAACTGGGTTGTTATTACAAGAGGCAGGACAAAATGGCCACTTCCCAGAGCATCATGGCTGCTCAACACAGAGGTTAGGAATGCATCCCATCCTGCCTGTTCCTACACCTTACTACCACCATGTTATCTTACTGGATGGTAATCAAACCCTGGGGAAGACAGTCCTGGAATGCCTGTAACATGTGAAGGACTGCTATCAGCTCACCTTGGAATGACAACGTCAAGAGGTGATAATAGGGAATCTTCCCCATTGCCATTCTTGGCATCCAGAGTGGTAAACTCCACAGGGGTGTCTAAACACTTCTTTTTGCAGTGCTTCTTCCTTGGATCTCCCAGAGAGGACCTGTCCAAAGTGGATGAATAATAAATATTACAAAAGATATCCCACAAATAGCCCTGCTGTGACTTTAAACTCCCCTACTCCTGTGGTGAGAAGAGGGGAGTGCTTTACAGTCAGACAGGTGGGAATCTGTGGCCAGGATTTTTACTGGTGCAAGGTTCATGGACTGTATCAGTCAACACAGAGTGTTGCATTGGTAGCGTGTCCATTTTTTTGATAGTGCTGTCCATGTCAATTGGTCCAATGATGTCAAGCTCATTGGTGCCAAAAGACTCAGCACTAACTTTCCAACTTCATCCTTTGGAATAAGGCTGACACTGAGCCAGTGTGAAAGGTTTTGGACACAAGATATTAAACTCTGACGTCAATGACACCTTGAACATTACTGAGGGCATCAGCATCATGATCAGGCTTGACATCTCAGCACCAGCAAATTCTAGCATATTGTACCACAAAGAAAAGGGGAAGAAATACATTCACCCAAATGGGAAAAAAAGACTGCTCTCCAGAGTGCCCAGTTCTTGAAGGCATAAAGCAGACATGGCCTTAAAATCTCCACTCCAGCTGAGGTCTGGAAAAGAAGCTTACAGAAGCCACTATCTCATAATTTCCTTAACGGTGTTCTTATCTGCTGTCCATTGTTAAATGTGCATCAGCTCTTGTACTGGGGGTGTAACTGCATTCTCAATATCTATTTAGATATCAACGTAATGGACAAGTGGTCTGACCAAATAAGAAATGATCGTAGTAGAAGATTTAACCCCAAAGCCATATGTATGTACACCCATGCATACACACACACACACACACACACACACACACACACACACACACACACACACACACACACACACACACACACACACACAGTCACATGCGCATACAAAGCATAGATAAACAAAATATTTCTACAATACAAAGTCAGCCTACTGATTAATTCTGATAAACTTGAGTTTTCACATGTGCAAATGAATACAACACAGTTACTGAATATTAGTTTTGTACTGCAACTACAGAAATGTCTAGCAATTGTGTTTGGCTTAGAGAAATAAGGAGCTGTTAACAAGCTGTTTCCTGTGGTCCAGTGGTGCAAGGTTTGATTCCCTCAGTTTCCACTGCCTAACTGTGTGACTCTTAGCAAGTCATTTAACCAGACACCTCGCTCAGGTGGAGTCTGAAAAGGGTCTATGGAGATCAGTGTTCTAACCAGGAAAACAAATACAAATAAACAAACTGTCATCCAACCAAAATGTACAAAGTTAAAATCCTAGTAAACTATATTCAGTACCTGACATTGCCAAATAGTTGATGTCGTGTCCTGCAGCCTTAGCAAAAGGTCCACTCTGGCCATATCCAGTAAGCCTAGCATAAATAAGTCTTGGGTTTTCTCTCAGCAGTTCCACTGGACCAAGACCCAAACTCTCCATAACACCTTCAAAGAGATTCAGCACAGAACAGGTTTGTAAAGCAACTCAAAAGAAGTATTAACAGAAATCATGCTCAACACAGTAAAATTTTACAGATCAGCCACAGAAAAACTGAAACAGTGTACAAACACCAGGCATTGTTAACATTTACATTTAGTTAATGTTGTTCCAATATACCTTAAGACTTTTCCATTCATAAAAAATATGCTGCCAGTTGGCTTTTAGTTTTGTTTCAGATCTCCAACATAAATTTTCTTTTGCAAACATCAAGGCTAATTTATGCTGTGTATAAAAAAAACTTCTGGGTAAAAATCTCCAGGTAAACAATTGCCAGTGAAGTGATAATGTGGTGTGTTTTGAAAAATTAAGAAAAGATTTTTTTGTCATCCTCTGTTGGAATATGTCCATTTACTGATTCAAAATAGTTCCAGTAAGTTTTTTGTGGTATCCTTTTTTGATAATTTTATAAATGTTAGATAAGTAGCCATTTCCTTGAAAAGGATGATTAGTGGTAAATATAATATATTCAATAAGTTTAGATCTGTCATGTCTAACTTACATTTGCATTAATTCTATTTTATTTGTGAGATATTGTCTCAGGGATTGTAAAGTTAACCACATATCTTTAGCTATACTGTATATGTCTATAAGTTGGCTAACAGACAGAAACTTACCTTGTTCTATTATTTGAGGCCAAAATATTATTCACAAACCTTTTAACTATAGATACAGAGAAATTTATATATTGGGATGAAATTTTATAGGTTCATAGGACAATACGAGGCTATTGGCCCAGAGGCCCTTATAAGCCTAGCCAAGAATTTTACCCATGTTCCCACAAAGTCAGCACCTCTTTCCCCTTTCCAGCAGGGACACAGGTGGGATCCTAGGGGGTATTTTCTGCTTCCCATCCAGTCATCCAGGTTCCTCTTCAAGAAGACTAGTGAGGTACTCTGCTTGACATAGACAGGGAGTCAATTCCACAGATGTGGGAGTCTTTGGGACACAAATATATCCTGACAAGTTCCATTAATGTCACAGACCAGGTTGAGACCTTGTGTACAGGTTGCCCAAGTGGAGTTTGATGTACAGATATGCAGCAACTCCATCAAGGCTGGGTCTACATTTTTATTTTCTAATACATAGATTTTAAGAGTCCAATAAAAGAAGTTTGGTAAAATAAACAATCAATCATGATTTGGAATCTGTATGGATTCTAAGCAGATCTATTCATGCATTTGCTTCCATACAGAGAAGTAGGATGGATTTAACCACAGTGTTATATTTTTAACAGAAGACAGAGCATATGCTTCTATATCTGGAAGGCTGATTCCTCCATCCTCCCAATTCATCAAGTGATTGTTTAAAGCAATCTGAGGTTTATTTGGAAACCACAGAAAAGTTAATATCATCTTATTATATTTGGGTCTATATTACTTGAATGAAAGTTCAAAATATCTAACGCTGTAAACAGCGAATATGCCGGACATCGAACCCTTTATTGTGGAGGGCTGTGCCCCCCACACCCTCGTAATTATATATACCAACTCCGTGATCGCACTACAGTGAGGAAAGGGCAAATTTCCCGATCTTCACTGTACCACAATCTCACAAAAAACACATTGATGTCCGGCATATTCACTGTTTACAGCATTCGATATTTTGAACTTTCGTTCAAATAATATAGACCCTTATATTTCTGAATAATGTATTTAGATGGAGAAAGAGAAAAGACTTGTATAAGATATAATATCTTGGGGAATATAATTGATTTAATCAAGAATAATCTATCTTTCATTGTAAATAAATATTTATTCCAGTTACACATCATTAGTTCAATTTTATTTAAAACAGTATTATAGTTGAATGAGAGTGTCTCATTTAAATCTTCTGATAAATAAACTCCTAGGTAATGTAGTCTGCCATCTCTTACAATGCAATTAGAAATGTTTTTGCTTACATATCTTTTTTTTATAATTTAGAGGCAAAATGTTTGTTTTGTCTTCATTAAAGTGTAGTTCAGATATATTTTGAAAAGTATTCATAGAGTTAAATAGTGTCTGCAAGGAATGGTTTATATTAGTCAAGGTTAAGAGTATGTCCTCTACACACAATTGGAGTTTCAAGTTTAAACCCTTAGTGAATTGTATACTTTGAATATTAATATCTGATCTAATACTATTTGCAAAAGGTTCTATCAATAAAGCAAAACGTAAAGAGGACAAGGGACAACTTTGTTTGATTCCTTTCTTTACTGTAATGGGACCAGACCTATATGAACTAACTTAACATATGCAAGAAGATTTTCATATAGGGATTTAATTAGTATATTAAAATTGTTTGGTAATTTATATTCGTCTTTGACTAAAACAAGGTAGTTCCAATTTACAGAGTCAAAGGCACTGTTTTATATCTAAGGAGACCATAGTCATATTCATGCACTGATATTTAATATGATCAATTAATGTTAGGATTCTTTTAATATTATCACAGGTATTTCTCCTTTTTATAAAACCTGTTTGACCTTCATGGACTAATAAGGGAATAAAATGTTTGATTCTGTTACCGCAAATTGCCATAAACATTGTATGGTCTATATTTAATAATGATGTGGGTCTATATGAAGAACAATATTTTTCATCTTTACCAGACTTTATTGTTGGGGAAATTAATGAGTATTTCCAAGAGAGGGGTATACTTAGGGTTCTTTAGCTATAGTGTATACATTTAAAAGTAAAGAAAAGATTGTCCTATCAACAATTTATACATTTCAGGAAGGATATTATCAGGGCCAGGAGCTTTATTCATCCTGAGTTTACTATTTGTGATTTTAGCTCAATCATAGTGATGGTGAGTTAACCTAGTAGATATGTTTTTATTAAGAAATGACCTAATCTCATTTACTGGTAAAGATTTAGGATTTGAAGAATTAAGAGTGTGTGTGTGTGTGTGTGTGTGTGTGTGTGTGTGTGTGTGTGTGTGTGTGTGTGTGTGTGTGTGTGTGTGTGTGTGTGCCTTCTGTGGAAGGTTGGGTGCCGAGCTGGCAACCCGACACCGTAAAACTCCACTGCCAATCATGAGCGGACAGGTGATCCGCTGTGGCAACTCCTAACCGGGAAAAGCTGAAAGAAGAAGAAAATGAAGTCTAAAGGTTTCTAAAATATTATTTAGATCAGTTACTTTCTTCTTTGTGTATGGGTTGCATAGTTCTTTTATTTGCCTAGACTTAATAATTTCTATTAGCTAATTGTCTTTGATTAACAGAATTCATGGAGTAAGAATTTAATTTTTTCAAGACATCATAGTTTTATGGTATAGTATTTCAGAATATTTGTTACTGGTTTGTGTTAATTCAGGTATTAAATTAGAATTGCCTTTTTGCATTTCTAATTTAAGCTTATCAAGTTTCATTTGCAGATCTAACATATCTTTGTTCCAAACTTTTTTCTTGTTAATATACCAGGATAACATTTTACCGTAAATGTACGATTTTGAAGGGTCCCAAATATGTATGTCTGAGATATTTTCAGTAGTGTTTATTTCACTTAAATAGAATTCTTTAAACTCTTTTTAGGTTTGTTATATATGATGGTATTCTACTGACAGGGAGGGAATGAGTTGGGACAAGATCTAGTTCAAATACTAATGCATTGTCATCTACTAAAGGGCAGGCTACAACAGTAACCCCATCTAATTTTGTTATTATACCCCAAAGCGTGCGCAGAGGCACACCGATTGGTTGTATGCAAATAGACTAAATAAAAAGGTCCGGGAACCCTCGGAGCCCGACATTTTCCATTATTTTGAAATATTCGACACAAGTTATATAATGGGCTGGGTTTAACATAGAGATAGCATAAAATAAATAAACACCCAGGACTGCTTATTTTAAAGCTGTCTAATGTTGTTACCCATTTTTAATGATTTAACACAGTTTTTTTAAAACAACGAGAGAAGGAGAAAGAAGTTTCTGCTATTTTTAGAGAGTTAAATGAGTTATATGAGAAGCAACGGAGATCTTTCTTGCTTTCTCGATGCTTTATGCCAGCGAGCAGTGCAGAACTGCCGCGGATGCCCAGACACATCCAGACAGGGGCGGTAAACAGGTATTATACTATGCTACTATTTAAGAAAAGTTTTCTTCTTTAGTAAATAAGTTTCTGTATTAGTAATATAACCCATTTCTGCTCATTTGTTAGTTTATTGGTACCCGCGGTTTGTTTCCTCCCTCGGGACCAACTCACAAACCACACGAGTGGGGGTAAGGGGTAGCACCCACACCACCCAGGCGTTATTTATATATTAGATCATTTGAAATATAAACACCATCAATACAAGAGTGAGATTCATGCCGGTGTGCACAAAATGGAAATAATAATGAGTTTGAGTCAGCAAACTCATTAATATCTTTGATAATTACTGTATCAATAAATGTCAAAAAAGCTCTTGACGAGGGAGACTTCTTTCATTTACATTTTGAGTCAGTATCCTTGTCATCAATAATACAATTAAAGTCTCCCGCCATTATCAAACTACCTTTGGGAAACTATGTTATATCTTCGAACTGGTGAATGACTAGCTGTCTTAGCCCCAATTCCCAGAATCCAGTAAAGATTAACTAAAGTATACATTTTCCTATTTATTTCAAAAGATACTAGGTAAAACATACCAGAAGAACTGTGATGTGTAGTGATTATCCTATGAGAAAGAGTAGTGTTTTTAAATAAAATGGCTACTCCCCTTTTTTTCTGTTTAAATTGAGAACTTGCTAATACTGTGTAATTAATGAAATTTAACTTGTTTATGTCTTCATTTAGAAGACATATTTCTTGAAGAAATACCAATTGTGGTTTATGTAAATTAAGGCATATGAAGAAACTTCTCCTTTTAATATTATTATTTAGACCATTAACATTACTATACAAACACTTCATAGTCTTAATATAGATTGGAAATGATATAACAGTGTATACTTATGACATATGATAATGTTATGATATGTTAAATGAGAAGACAAGAATTCACATATTAGAGAATCGGGAACATTTCTGATAGACACCCAACAAGCAAAAGTTAAAAAAACTGAAGGCATAGAAGTCCTAATAATCAAACCAATACCCAACAGTAAGAGGTTTGTAGCCTCTTGCTTGAGTAGGGAAGCCACCCAAGCAACCCCTCTAGCCATATCTACTATGTACAAATAAGTTCTCTCAACCTAAAAAATTGTACACGTATTGAATATTATTATTTTAAATATCAACAAATTCAGCTTACAATAAAAGATACATGGCAATTCTGTTATACATCAAATCAAGTCTGTTTGTATATGTGAAAATATAAAAATTCTTAGAACAAACTCGTATCAATGAAAACATAATAAAAACAAACAAAAAGATACTTTAGAATAAATAAAATTAAGCAGTGGTCAAATCAACTTAACATTCAAGTACTTTGTATGCAAAGTAATGCAAGAAGTAACGGATTCATGTATTAGAACCTTTACTTACTTAACCTAGTATTAATAGCTAGTTTGACTTATAAAATATAAGATCTTTCCTTCCTGTTTTCTTCCATTAACATTTTTCTAAGTTCTTTGACTAAGAATTACTTTCTTGTAGACTAGGACACATTACTCTAATGCTAGTGTTCAGCATACCTCTCAAATGCTCTGATCTTAACAGAATGTCCGGGCTTTTGCCCTTCGTCTTTGATCCAACCCTCATAAAATTCTGGTTCTCTGGGAAACCAGTAAAAATCACCAAAAAATGGAGTTAGGCAGGCTGACAGACAATTGAGTTTCAAACTTCATACCATTTGGATAATTCACGCCAATACAAACATGTCATCCCATCAAACTTTCTTGTTTGTAAAAGCAATATTTAAATGTTGCCCCCCCCCCTCTTTAAATCCTTATCCACACCTTCGTAATACTCTTTCAGATTTCTATAATGGGATGAGAGGTATGGTACTCTGAAATGTGCAGAACAAAGGGTTATGAAACAACAACAATGAGAATATCAGCTGCTGAATCAAATATAAAAAAGTAATGTCAATGGTCTAAGCCACTGTTATAAACATTTAAATTTTTCTAATATTCGTATGGTATCAGCAACTTCTCTTGTTACGCAACCTTAAAAGAAAGCCATACAGACTGTGTGACAGATATTCATTTTGACTATAGAAATTTTACATACTCAAGTATGCTAACCTTCTATTTATCCCCTTCCTTACTGTCTCCCTTTTCCTTTCTATACATGTCTTTCTTCTCCTTTTATGTATTTTAAGGTGTCAATGCAGTTACAAATCTTGCATGGCTATATCGCTTTATGTGGGTGTCCTGACAAGAGAAGCACTAGAACATGCTTCAGAGCAACTACATATACTGATTTACTTTTAAGATGCATTGCTCTGTTAGTTCATATTTTCAGTTCTCATTAGATCCACTCAGCGTGAGCTTTGGTCTCTGTGGATTGTGCCTTGCACTTCTCTATATGTGTTTATTCAATTAAATAGTATGTCGACCTGTACAGTTGCTGTATTGCTCATTTCCTTGGTTTGGAGTGTAGCTAGGCACCATAAACTATGCCTGTCATGTTTTGGATATTTCATTACTCTCTGTGTTATTACATGGTGCCACCCAGCTGTGCAAGCCTTGACCAAAATGTACGTAATACATCTCTGTGAACCCCATACAAGATTATCTTTTCTCATCCAGTATGTGTATTTACCATGTTATGTAAACCCAAATATGTATAAACAGATGTGGTTTATCTGTATGCATGAATGGGGTTATGTATTAAAATGGATATTTAAGATAAGACAGTACAACATATAAATGTCTCAAGTTATTAAGGGTGATCTTTAGTCTTACCTCAATGAAAAGTAAGTATGAAGCTATGTATGGAAAATGTCTTCGGCTTATAGGATGAAAACATCACCTGTAATCCACTTCACAGTCAATGCAAATAAAAAACATTGCCTCTGCATTACACATTTTTAGCCTGCTTCATGTAAATTGACTTGTTACGGATACCTGCTGTATTTAAAATCCTCCACTATATATGAATGTTTGCAGTTTACTTGTAATAAATATATTCCTGCAGAGAAAGCAGTCTGTAGGCTGAAATCAGGTGGGAGGTGTTCACAAGTAGTCCAGGATTTACTTCAATGTCTATTGCCATGTGGATAACTTTATATTAGAAAAGCTGTAGTTTACTTTCCTTCCCTTCCCCTCCCTTTCCCTCTCCTCCCTGTCCCCCATTTCTCATCTTTTATTTCCTTCTCTTCATCGTTTCTTATCTCTTCTTTTCAGCCCACCTTTATTTAGTGGGTAAACTTAATATATTAAGTATTCCACTTTCAGAGCTGCTTAAAATTTCATTTTATAGCTTCAAATAAGATTTGAGATAAATGAATGACAGAAAATCCGTATCTGGGTATTTGAAGGTGTGGTTTACTTAGGGAGAACCGCAATATATGGTAGTGTACTTGGAATAAGGTAAAATGGAATAAGTCTCTCCTTTTATATATTATTTTTTCTTTTTTTTTTTTTCTGGTGAGGGAGGAGGAGACAGAGTCAATTATTTTCTTTTGAGATGTTTCAGTAACATCTGCAGTGCATTTCTGCTCCTTTTCTTGGCTAGTCTATAGTCTAAGTAAGCTTCACAAAATTCAAGCATAATCTAGGATAGGTGAGAGGTGTAGTCATCATCAGCAAGAATTAGAGAGGCTTAAAAAGTGAAAGTGCAATTAGAGAAGATGGATGGAAAGGATTAGGAAGAAAAGAAAAAGAGAAAAAAGAAGGGAAAAGGGGCCATGAGAAAAAAGGAAAAAAAAAAGGAAGGAGGATAGCATAAATGAATGTTTAAAAAAAAAAGACACAAAAGCCCAGCAGTTAAAGAATCAAACTTTAAAGGTACACACACACACGTGCAGGTTAACAAAGACACAGAACAACGCTCACCACTTAACTTATGGCATGTCATCCAAAAATCCCAGAACATACATAAAGGAAAGAAAAAAAAGTACAACTAAAAAAAAAAAAAATCCAAATCAATCAAAAAAAATCCCAACATGAGCTCAAGGAAAAAAATAAACACAAAGGTGGCGTCTCAGCAAAACAGCCCACAACAAAAACAACAAAACAAGATTTATGTGTGTGCAAAAAGAAAAAGAAAACCAGGAAGTGCAAAGAATTAAATGGTGGTTTAAAGAGTTAGAAATAAACCGGGGGAAATAAAAAGGGGGACAAAAAATAAAAAAAAAGGAGGAATGCAACAATACCAAAATATAAAGCCCTCACAGCAATAAAAAAATAAGAGAAAGAGACTACCTCAACAATAAAACCACAAACAGATATATTATAGACAAGCATACTCATCCTAACAAAAACAATACTAAATCTATGCAAAATTAAAACAATAACAAATCTATATACAAGGGAACTAAAAAATATATCAAAAGAGAAGGGGGTAAATGTTATGCAAAATTTTTTTTTTTTTTTTTTAAAATAAATAAAAATTTTTTTTTTAATAAATATTATAAAATAAAATAAAGAATATTAGAAATAATGTTTGTATTAATAATTAAAGTCAAGATGAGAATGTACAGAATAGACAAAGGTTAAATATTGTAAATTCCTTTTTGTTTTGTAATTTTTTGTTTTTCCATTTTTTTTTTTTTTTTTATTTATTTTTATTTTTATTTTTTTTTTTTTATTTTTTTTGTTTATTTTTATTTTTTATTTTGACTATTTATTTACTAGTATAGTTGCCTTGGGGAGATAGTTCCACATAAGTAAAATTTTAGCAAGAAACAAAAAATGTACAAATAAGCAAAACATTAGCAACTTTAGGTATTTTACTATTTTAAGGTGTAGAATACTAATGTTATATATAGCAATTATAATTATAAACTAAATAACAAATAAAAAAAAAATAATAAAATAAAAAACAAAAGTAGCAGATAATAAAAAAGAGAATTGAAAATTAACTGAAAATTATAAATAAATATAACAAAAACAACAGTTTCAGGTACACAGTCGTTTAACAGTGTGTGATCCAATTTGATCCCATGATATAGCAGCAACTAAACATAAGCAAACTTTTAAACTATAAAAAAGAAGAAGAAAGGTATCTTTATTAAAGGTAAAAAAAATCGTAAAATGTAACCTATACCAGTACCAGTACATCCTATATACATATATTAGTAATATACTTAGAAGAAAGTTGTGGGTAGCTAGCTTGCTCCAGCTTCTCAGAGGCATAGAGAGATGGAATTAAAAAACAAATGGTTATAGGGGTAGAGTTCACATGGTGGGGGGGGTAGGATTAGTATTACTACACATGGGCATAACCAGTGGATATTAAGGTATTCTCTTTGTTTTTTTTGAACACAAGTTCTTGAAGAGAGAGATGAGACTTGGATAGAGATAGCAGGTTCCAGGATTTGCCCACAGAGAGAGAACACAGATCCCAAACCTTTTTTTTGATTTTAACTGTAGATAACTAGTACTTTATTTATTGCCTTCAGGGTTGTCAAATTACTATAAGGGGTAGAAGGCTAGTAGTAAGTATTGATTTTTTTTTAGAAGACACAGAGATCTTATGGGCAATAATAAGTTTTTGAAACTGAAGTTGATTATGTAGTTCCGGCCAAACTAGTTGCTTTAGGTTTTGACAGTGGTGAGTCCTAAATGAGGAAGCAGTAGTAAATCTGGCAAATTTGTTGTAAGAGGTAGCTAATTTGTCAAGGTTGTTTTCTGATAGGTTGGTATAAATGGGAGAGGCGTAGAGGAGGATAAAAATTAGATGGGTATGGGCAATAGTTGTTCTAGCTGTTGGAGTAAGGAAGGGTTTAATCCTGCAGAGGGAGCATAGTTTTCTGTTAACTGATTTTATTGTTGTGTTAATATGTGTGTCAAAGTTAAGATTATGGTCTATTGCTACCCCTAAGGGCTTGGTAGTTGGGTCAGGAGATATGACAATGCCATCGTTGGATATAACTGTGAAGTCAATTGGGGAGGACTTTTGTGTGGGGGTGAAGAGTAGTAGTTTTGTCTTTTTAGGGTTCAGGAGGAGGCTGTGCTGTATGAACTACTGTTTGGGTAAGGGACTGGAGTTTAGGTGTAGAGGTAGCCGAGCATATTAGTGTGGAGTCATCAGCATATTGGATACATGTAGCTTGAGGAATTATTAGATTAAGATCATTGATGAAAATTGAGAAAAAGGAGAGGGCCCAGGATTGAACCTTGAGGGACACCTAGGGTAATAGGAAGGTGAGAGGATAGATTATTCTCCCAAAGCAAGGCCTGTTGCCTATTTTCAAGGTAGGATTTAAATCATTGTAAAGCCTGTGTATCTAGTGAAAGAGACTTAAGTATATTCAAGAGAAGCTGATGGTTAACCATATCAAAGGCTTTTGATAGGTCGATAAAGAGTGCTGAGGATAGAGTATTGTTTCAATTATTGTTAATACAGTCGGAAAAGGATAAGAGGGCTGTGGCGGTACTATGGAAAGGCCTGAAACCATGCTGACAGCTAGTAAGTTGTTTTGCAGTAGGTGGTCTAGTAGTTGGAGTTGGATACATTTTTTCCATTATTTTAGCTAAAGGAGAGAGTAAAGCTGGTGGTGGTTTAGTTTGAAGAGTTGTTGAGCTGCTACCTTGTGGGGGAATAATGTGGGAGACATGCTGACAGCTAGTAAGTTGTTTTGCAGTAGGTGGTCTAGTAGTTGGAGTTGGATACATTTTTTCCATTATTTTAGCTAAAGGAGAGAGTAAAGCTATTGGGTGGTAGTTTGAGAGTTCAGTTGAGTTGCTACCTTTATGCAGTGGGATAATGTGGGAGATTTTCTAGATAAATGGGATGGTTCCTTCGGTAATGGTTCTATTTATTAGGATGGAAATAAGGAAGGCTACTTACTGCTGCAGCTATCTGTAAATATTCTGCTGGTAGAAGGTTAGCTGAGGGGGTGCAAGGTTTTAGTTTTTGAAGAAGAGTGCAGATGAATGATGTTGGGACTATTAGGTGTACTGTTAGACCAGTCCATTGCTTCTACTTGATCAAGAATATTAAGCAAATATTTGGTTGCCAAATCCAGTGAGTCAAAATTTTTAAAGCCATCAGGTAAAAAGATTTTCAGTCTGCCTGGGAACAATAGATGTGTTTTAAGTTGCTTCTTTTTTAATGCTTTTATGATGGGATAAAATTCTCTTCTCTTTGAGGCCACAGAAGAGGAGTAATCATTGTCAATTCTGATTACTGATCCTTGAAACTTGACTGGTGAATTAGCCCAAGCGGTTTTTAATATAAGTTTTTTATCCTTAAGTATTGAAGGAATCCAGGATGTGAGAAAATTGGTCATGTTGTCTCCTTCGGTTTTCTCGGGAAGACCATAAATTCGAAGATTATTCCTCATAGTACTGGACTAAAATTTAAGAGTTGTGTATGCTTTTGGTTGGACAGCAGTAGAGAGATGGAGACAGATGCATTATTGTCTAAGAGAGATAACATTGATTGTATAAAGTGGAATTAAACTGTGTGGTGGTAGAATCTGTTGTACTGTCTGTTTTTGGAGAAGGAGTGGAGGTCTTGCCAGGGTGAAGTATTTTATTTAGTGATGACTAAAAAATTGGGTTATTCTGATGTTTGTCTTGTAGGGTGGTATAAAAGACTTGCTTGTCCTGTTTGACACAGAGTTTTGCAAGATATCTACGATGTCTAAACTGCTGGAAGGCATTTTGAGTTCTATTTTTATACCAATTTATGCAAGTTTTATCCCTTTTTATCATGAGTTTTTTTGTTTCCTCTCTCAGCAATGGTGTAAGGTTGGACTTTATTCATTTATGTACTGGTGCTAGATTATTTAAGATCTGTAAGACTAAAGTGTTCTACAGAAGTATCTAGTGGCATTGTTCTAAGTACATTCTAGAAGAATGAATGAAAGTGCTCCAGGGCTCAACTCCACCATAAACTCCACACCAAAAGCTTTTGTATAAAAACAGCTTTATTCCAAATCCATTTATCTCTAAAAGTTAAGCGCTTTCATCCCTCTGTATTTACTCTGGGACTTCATCAGAATAAATGAAGCATTCAATAAATCAAACTTTTATATCCTTCCTTAATACCAATTATTCAATAAAACAATAACAACACATTTAAAAGCATATAATCATCAAAACAGTACCTAAATAAAAATTGCTAAATAACAATTGTGTAAAAACATATTACCATACACAGCAGAAAAAGTGTTGCTTTAAATATTAAAAATATAAAATGAAACTTTTATGAATGAAATTGTTAAATGTCTTAAGAACAAACCAATATCTTAATATATACAGAAATGTTTTAAAGTACCAACCTCTATTTTTCAACACAGGGAGTAATGGAACATGGTCATTAAGACATGGTATAATATCTGCATTCAATTTAATTATCCAATGAAGTTTTTTTCAAATCTAGTTGAAGTTCCCACCACCCACCCCTTATGTTCTGTGGTATCACTTCTAGGATGCCAAATTTATACTTAGGTTTTGTATGGCTCTGACATGTCAGAGTGTGTTTACAGAGTGCACTGGTCGAATTACATTTGACTATATCATACATATGTTCATACATCCTAGATCTGTGTCATCTCTCAGTTTTTCCCACGTAGAAATTCTGACATGTTTGGCAGATACTGATATAAATCACATCTTTTGTAGTGCAATTACCCTTCTGCAATTTGATACCTTTTCTGATCCCTTCAATATAAATTACATCCCTGTCCAAAATATAGGGACACTGGCTACAACATCCACATCTAGTTGTACCCTTAAAACTCGTGGGGGGTTTGGTGTTGGGTGTTCTATCAAATATTTGATGTTCCATCCTGTTTTGTAGACAAAAGTTGGAGAAGAACCCAAGATGTCAAAAATCTCATGGTTACCTCTAAAAATGTTCCAGTTCTTTTTTAGTTATATTTCTAACTACTCTTTCACCCTCTCCATATGGTATGGCTATGCCCATACTAAACAGTGAACCACTCATGTTTTGAGTGTAATTTGGGGATACCCAGATCCCACTACAATGCAATGGTTTGTATTTGTTACCCTAACCATCCAGTAGTTCGTTACTAACAGTTGTTAAAAGTTTGTCTGGGTAACCTCTCAATTAAAACATGCTTGTTATAACCATTAGTTCATCCTTGAATATCTCCTTATTGGAACACATTCTAGCTGCCCTCACTAACTGACCTTTGAAGATGTTTTTCTTGTTATGGAAAGGGTGGCAGCTACGAAAATCTAAATAACTGTTGAAGGTTTCTTTTCTGAAGATTTTTGATACAAAAGTACCACTCTATCTGTCCTTAAAAATCATCACATCTAAATAACTGATGGAATCTTTAGAGCAGTGGGATGTAAATCTGAAATAAGCACATACCTGGTTAACTTGGTCCAAGAAACCTGTGATGTCTATCTGGTCATCATTCCAAAGGATAAATATGTCATCTAAGTAACAGAAATATGTGGACCACAACTGACTGAACTCACTGATGAAAATATATTTTTTTCTCCCAGGCGTATAATATCAGGTTTGCATACATGGGGGCACAAGTAGCCTCCACTGCTACAACCTGCACCTGTTTGTAATATTCTCCTTCAAATGTGAAAAAATTATTGGAAAAAATGTAGTCCATAGTAGCCATAATGAAGTTACTCATATTGTCATTGAAGACTGTAAGTTCCCTAATAGCTTGATAAAAGAGTTCTAAACCCTCATTGTGGGGGATAGAGGTAAAAAGGTCAACCACATCGATTGTAGAGAAAGTGCAATTGTCGGTAAACCAACTAGCGTTAATTTTAGTTAGAAAATCCCAACAGTCCTTAAAGGACCACTACGGGCAAATGAAGAAAACATATATTTTTTATCTTGCCATGATTTACTACACCTCCCAAAGCTGCCTGCAGCAAAATAAGTACTCATTCCTAATTTTATTTTGTTTTTACTCTTGTCTGCCCTCATGGAGGTAGACATCGTGATTCCTTTGGAAAGCTAAATCTGTCCCATAATGCACAGACTTTAATAGCCCTACCATTTGTCGTCAGACTAGACTTCCATTCACTTAGAATGGAACACCTGAAAAAAACTGCCAAGTTTGAGAGTCTGCAGCTCATGTGTCATTGACTGGTATGTGCTGAGTTTTACAAATGTTGTTCCTACTGATGTACTACACATTCTCTGAGAGAAACTTGCAAAAGTGTCAACAAATTACTGAGATAAAAAAGACTTTTCACAAGGAGCAGTTTTGCAAGTTCATTTCCTGGCCAGGTTACTCCTCCCATCTCCCCTCCTTCAGTGGGCTACAGTCTCACATTTCCAGCTTTGCTGGATTGAACTATTTAGTCAGCTTTGCATGACAACAGACATCAAAAAATAGCCCGGTGTGCCACTAAATCTGTTCCCTTGCATGTCTCTTCAATTCTGAATAGCATTTCCCTGAAATAAAAAAGAAAAAAAAAAGCAAACGCATCAGTCCAGAGTTTAGGCCAGTCTATCCATTTTTTAACATGTGCACAGTAAAATATTCAACTTGTAATGCATTTTGGCTGCTGATATGGTTATCATTACATAGTTATTTTCTTATAGTATAACCTGAACTTATGGCATTTAATGATAAATTTTACAACAGTTCTCAGTTTCTTAGCAATGACCTCCCAAGCCTCTGATGTGAACTAGTACTTTTTCTTACTATTGCTTTATGTAGTTTGTCTTAGTTGTATACTTGTGGTATGTTTTTCATCCTCTCAGCAACAGAGTCCTGGAGAAAATTTCCAAAGCCAGCAGCTGTAGCATTGATACCGCACTCCCAAACAATGCACTCAAACATAGTACTGAGAAACACAGGGTAATGTATATGTCTGAATCAAGCAGTGATGAAATTACTAGGGACTTCACTGAACAAAATTTTACTCAATCTCTCCATTTCATAATGCATAACATTTGCACCACACTTACAAAGGCACACCTCCACCTTCCACAAACACAGCTACCCACACCCACACAACTGCTGCGGTCCGGTTTCTCCCTACAGTTATTGCAAGCCAAGAATAACACTTTTAATAAGGACACCTAGCAGACAAGTCTGCATAGAACACTTGGTCTACCTGCATCATCACAGCTCGGGCCCCCCCCCCCCCAACTGCAACATTGCCAGATACAACCACTGCTACGGTCCGGTTTCTCCCTACCTTTATTGCAAGCCAAGAATAACACTTTTTAATAAGGATACCTACCAGACAAATCTGCATAGGTGACTGGATATTTACAGTTCTTGTTATTAGCAGATGTGGTCCTTAACAGTTATGTCTTAAACATTGTGATTGGTTATTTACATTTCCTTTTACAGCACATTTGTTACTTTTACTAGTTATTTTTTAAACATTGTTTTGGCCGGCGTGCACACCTGCAAGGGCCCCCCCAGGCAACTATAGCTTTGTCTATTGCCACTGGATGGCATAACTTAACAATATACTTGCTGTAACTTGTCCCAAATAGATCTGCCTCCACACCGAATACCTGTAAAAGCAAGTACCATTTACCTTCCTTTGTATTACTTGCACACTAAGGCCATAAAGTAGTGATTCTGCAACTAACTGCTTACACTCCTAATTTCCTGCTTCTACCTCTTCCTTGCTTACACTTACATTACAGCTCCAAGGCTTCCACTTATTATGCTGATTGCTTTTCGTTGCAGTCTTCTGTGAGAGGGCGGGACAGATCTCTGCTTTTTCTGGTTATACCTTCCCCCATTTTGTATCTCCCTTCTCTAACTCCCTCCACCCCCATGCACATTAACTAGTCTATATTAGTGGGTCTCCTTGAGCGGCGCCAATTTGAAAGTTATCTTTTGGCCTGCTTGTGGTGAGGAAGCTTCCCCAGACCCTTTTCAGTGTGACTGTATTAGTATAAGTAAATTAAACTAGTACAACACAGCCAAACAGACACATTTGGTGTAAACAGAAACAAGTGGAAAGATGCATTTGGTGTACAAAGAAAAGAAACAAGTAAGCCCAGGGATATAATTGGTGTTAGTGTTAGCCCTGCTGCACTCGGGCTCACTCTGCTCCAGTCCCTGCTTCCTATTCCTACCTGCCCCCACTAGTGCTACATTTCAACTGAACTTAGCCACTCCCATCATGCTAACCACCAATCCCTGAATCTGCCTCACCCCTGTACCCATTTTCTTCTCTTCCACTATTCCATATCCTGTAAAGCACAGTCTTCCATCTAACTACCTTACAATCACAAACAACACCTCTCATCATCCACCACACCCTCCCCATCCCAAGCAGATCTCTCACTCATGACCAAACCCAATCAAACCATGCCCAAACTACCCAAACCCATATGCATACACCTCTTACTATTGCTCCTAGGTGTGTGAATAGGTAAAAAAAGGGGGGTGTTGCTATAGTGTATAAATCTCACCTCATCCTTGAGAAAGTAGACATAACAACCCCAGGCCTCAATAACATTAAACTCACTCTAATAAAACTAAAACTTAATGACAGTAAACACATCAACATCATAGGATGCTACATCCCTCCAAACGACAATATCCCCATTACAGAAAAACTCCTAGAATGGATATCCAATTCCCTCCCCCAGGAAAGCATAGTATTAAGAGACTTTAATACTGACTGGCAAAACTGTTCCAGTCATAACCCACTCTCCCATATTAACCTACATGGCCTAACCCAACTCATCACTTCCCCCCACAAGAACAGACAGCAGAACCAAACACCAATCCACTCTAGATTGGATACTCGTATCCCACCCATCACTGATATCCCTAGCAGGGTGTCTACCAGACACTCTGAGTGACCACCAAGCCACATTCTTACTCAGATCAAAATCACCACAACTGACCCAAATATCTATGCGCCTAATTAGAAACAAAAAACACTTTAACCGCTCCAACTTTATAAACAACCTAAAAATGTGCAACTGGATCCCCCGTAAAAAACCTGCCTCTTGATGAAGCTGCACTATATTTCAATACTACCTTCTTAAACAGCCTTAACCATCACACCCCCTCCAGAACAACAAAAATTGAAACTAAATATGCCCCCTGCTTATCCCCAGACACAAAATACCTCAAAAAAAAGAAACAAGGCCTGGACCAACTACCTCAACAGTAAATCCCAATTGAACACACAAATATACGTTGAACTACGTAATAAAGCCATAGAACTCACCAAAACAGACAAAACATCTTACTACCAAAAGTTACAGGATAAGCACAGGAACAACCCACAAAAATTATGGGCAGCAATTAATTCTATTCTACAACCAGGTAAAACAACTATCCCAACCCCAAAATAGATAACAACCAAAAAGACATTCCCCCTACTTTATAGAAATCATCCAGACCCTTGCAAACAACCAACCCTTTGACAACATCCCACCCTGAAAATCCACCCCCACCCCAACTAACAATTGCCTCAAGTTCAGCTTCCACCCAGAACCAACCAAATCCATTGAAAAACTACTCCGCAAGCTCAAACCAACATCTCTAGCTGCAGATAAATTACCCGCTGAATACCTCCACCTGGCTGCAGAAGCCGTATCATATCCTGTCTCCATCCTAATTAACAGATCCATCTCCGAGTGTATAGTACCCAAGCTATGGAAAATATCACATATCATCCCTCTACATAAAGGGGGAACCTCCCTGGAACTCAATAACTACCGCCCTATAGACACACTACCCCCTTTATCTAAATTTTAGAGAGGCTAATACACAAGCAACTAATGAAATATCTCCTAGAAAATAGTCTAATAGCAACACAACAACATGGCTTTAGACCCTTCCATAGCACCTCCACAGCACTAACAGAATTCACCCACATTGTCAATACTCACAGAAACAATGGACTCCTTGTATCTGCCACCTTCCTTGACTTGTCCAAAGCATTCGATATGGTTAACCACAATAAACTCCTTCTTTCACTAGCAACTTTAAACCTTACCCACCCCTGCCATCTCCTGGTTCAAAAACTACCTAGAGGGAAGGAAACAAGCTGTTATGTGGCAAAACCAACTCTCCCCCTCCCTACCAGTCTCCCTAGGAGTACCCGAGGCTCCAACCTGGGGCCACTTCTTTTTACCCTCTTCACCAATCGGCTCCCAAACAGTATTCCTAAAGCCTCAATAGTGCAATATGCAGATGATACCACCATAATATGCGCAGCCACATCAATTGAGATCCTTCAGTCCCTAACTCAAGAATGCTTTTCCCTAGCAGAAACTTGGATCACAAACCAAAGGCTCATTCTGAACCCAAGTAAAACAAAGCTAGTACTCTTCAGCTCCCACAGAGCCACACCTCAACTGATTCTTTCTTCATCACCTCCTTTAACAAGACCACAATCACCCCCACAAGTCATACCAAACTATTAGGGGTTGAAATAATCACCTTAGATTTGACCTACATATTTCTATAGCCATAAAAAAGTACATAAAAAACTTGGCCTACTGTATCACAATAAAAAAATTCCTCACTGACCACTGCAAAACTGTAATAGCGAGGACTCTCCTGCTATCCAACCTACTTTATGCCTCCTCTGTGCTTACAAATCTCTGCAAATCTGACCTAAATAAAATAGATAGTTGTTATAATAAAATAGCCATATTTGCTACAACCTCTCCCATCAGAACACATCACTGTGAATGCCTAAAAAACTCAATTGGCTAGAACTACCACTACTACTTCAACTCAATCAACTATCACTAACCCACAAAATAATACATAACTCTGAAAACATCCCAGCCCTACAAAATATTTTGCAACCCTATACAACCACCAGGCCCTTGAGGTCTAGCGCACAAAACCTCCTTAAAGTAACCAAATATAAGAATGAAGCTGGTAAGTCTGTCTACAGCCACTATATAGCAAAAACCTGGAACTCCCTTCCTGTCCACATAACTGACAACAAATCCCCATCACAGTTCAAGAAACTTGTTAAAACTCACCTTTTGAATAATCGACTGTGCTCCTGTATCCCCCCTGGCTAATGTCACACTAGAACACTTCACCTAACTTAAGTAACTCTGCTAAGCCAATCATAGTACTGTATCCACTTAGGACTGTTAATCTACTGCTCATCCGATCTCTCCAGGAGTTAGGGAAAACTACCCCAGCAATGTTGAGCTCTGCATAAGCAACTAAAACCAGGAGAAGACATGTTGTAAATCAATCTGGTATCCTTCTCAAGTAAAACCAGGCGAAGACATATAGTGAATCAATTTGTTATCCTTCTCAACTACAGCGAGCATCATCTGCTCTCTCAGAGCCTTATTCTACGTCTCTCTGCTTTTACTCTGATAGTAAATCTATCACAGGAATCCTAAACTTAGGAATATCTTCTAAAATGTAATATTATATTGAAGAGAACAAATGTATTCTACCTGTTAGTTACTATGCATGTCAAAGTCTCTTCTATGGAAATTGTATGTCAAAAGTCTGTCCTTAAAACTATGTTTTGTAAAAAATTGTTCTCTTAGGTTCATAGGTTCATACTAGGCTATCTGCCCTAGGGCATTTATAATGTTTGGCTTTACCCATTTAAATTTATTTTGCTATGCATACTGTGCCTCTGTCTAACAGTGACACAGAAGTGATACCAAACCTACGATCTCCCATCCACTCATCATTCCTCTTGAAGAGAGTCAATGAGGGACTCTGCCTAACCTGGACTGGGATTTTATTCCAGTTATGAATCTGTCCCTCCAGCATGTCCTATTTATTTCAGTGCTGAGGTTGGGATTTGATTTTCATGTCCATTAATTCGGGTTGGACATGGCTTTATATTATGCCACTGAGAGCTGGAGTTTCTTTAACGGGCAGCATATGGCATCTGTTTGAGCCCTTTGATCCTCTTGGTGAGTGGGGTCTTTCCAGTTGCTGCAGGTGTCTGGCATCCCAAAGGGGCATGTACTCAATATGGGGCCTGATGAGGGATGAGTAAAGAGGCACGATGACGCCCCTGATCTGATGTGAATCCCCTTCATGATTAGGTGGGCTATATAAAATGTTTTTCTAACCACTTTGTACGTGGTTGTCAAAAATGAGATTGCAACTATCTTCCCCCAGGTCCCCTAATTACTTTCTCTGTACTTAATGGATTACCACCTATGTGGTAATGTGTTTGTTTGTTTTTGCCAAGGGGATGACTATACACTTTTTGGCATTTAGCTTGAGGCCATGGCTCTGGCACCAGATGTCTGTTTGTATGAGGCCCTTTTGGAGGATGCTTGTGTCGACTGGAGAGTCGATTATGGCGCCCAGTTTGCAGTCATCTGTGAACTTGGTCAGCCACAGTCCTTCCGTGTTGGCCTGTACCTCCGAGAAATATATACCGAACAAGAGGTCCCAGGACTGAGCCTTGTGGGACACCACTTGTAACTGGTTTGGAGTCTGACATGGCTCCAGCAATTCTAACCATGTGGGTTCTGTCCTTAAGCCAGTTTGCAATCCATCTAGTGACATAGGGGTTTATATTTAAGCTGGTGAGCTTATCTATAATGCCCGAGTGGGGTATTGTATCGAAGGCTTTGGTCCAGGTAGGCTGTGTGGACCACCTTCCCAATGGCCTTGGTGACTGTTTCAAAGAAATCAACCAGGTTTAAGAGGCAGGATCTGCCCTTAACAAAGTCGAACTGGTTAGGATCCAGTGTTTATAGGTCCCCAATATCTTTATTTATGAGGTCCATGATGATCCTTTCCATAGCTTTGCAGACCAAGCTAGTCAGGCTTATGGGGCGATAGTTTCCAGGATCCGTTGAGGCACCACCTTTATGGAGAGGGACCACTGTGCTTGCACGCCACTCTTTGGGCACATATCCTGTAGTAAGGCTGAGATTGAACAGTAGTTTTATGTTTGGGTTTAGCTCTTCTTGGAGTTTATGTAGGACGCAGCCCGGGACACCGTCTGGTCCCATTGATGCTGTGTTTTTTGCTTTGGAGAGGGCGGCTCTTACCTGTGCATCTGAGATGTCAGGGGGGCAGCACTCTGCTGGGATAGATATTTGCCCTTTTGGTGGGGGGGGGGGAGAGGTTTGCGCTGAACTCTTGGAGCTTTTCTCCCTGGGCCTCCACCGAAAATGGACTTGTAATCCAGTTGGACTCTCCCGGTCAACAAATGTAAAATAAAATAAATAAATAACTAAACATACCAGTCATATTTAAGGCTTTTCCCACCTCTCTGCAAAACACTGCTGTAATGGCTTTGGGAAACAAATGAAAATGACTGATGGGTGTTGGTACAAGACTCCCATCCATATCTATCAACAGTACCAATTTTTGCAGAAAGTCCAGATTTTTTGTCTGTTTTCATAAAATTGCAGTTTTCTGTCAAATCACTGGCAAATCATTGAATACTGAAGTCAGAAAATTGACAGGCATTTGATTTTCAGACTTCATATCCTTAAGAAAATTTACTCTAATGCAAAACCTGTTTATCAACTTTCTAAGTTTAAGTGCAATATTTATTAATTGTCCCAATTTTGGGGCCTTTGTCCCCTATTATTCATGGCCTTGTCCAGATTTCTTGTTCTATGATGTTGAGAGATATGCTGCCATCCCTTCCTACTGGAGCCAGTCTACTGCACTTGCACAAGTGTCCGCCTCAGCAGGGCAGCAAGCAGGTATCAGTGCAGATTTGCTTTAATGTTCGTTTACACCACACACACACAATGATACACGGTTAATGTGGACAAACCTGTTTGTTCAAAGTCACCAAACATTTCTCCAAACCCAGTTTTATGACACTTGCTACCAAACCACTTGACAGTTTGCAGCTGTAAATCTTGTTGTCCATGTTATTTCTTCTTTTCCTTGGTTTCGTTTCTCTTACTTGTAATGTTACTTTTACTCATTTTTTCTCCTGCATCCCATATCTACCCTAATTATTACTTCTAACAAATACTTTCTTTCACTTTCTTCTCTTCCTCTCCTCTTCTTTATCCACTATTTGAACTTTTCCACTCTGACATTTGCTTTATGAGTAAATAATGAACTGTCGTCCTTATAATGTCAGCACATTTCAATGCTACATAATGTTGTATTTAGTCTAATAATAGGTTCATAGGTAGGTACTAGGCTATCGGCCTAAGGGCCTAAGTAAGCCTACCCAACAAGGTTCCCTGACTTATGCCACCCAAGAAAGTTATTTTCCTGTGCCACTGTCGAGCAGAGCCACAGAAGTGATTCCTAGGGTATATTTTCTATTTCCCATCCACTCAAAGATTTTTCTTGGAGTGCTAATGAGGAACTTTGCTTGACAATAGATGGGCAGCTTGTTCCAGAGTATGGGAAGTCTCTGGGACAGGAATCTATCCCTCCAGCATGTCCTGTTTACTGTGGTGACAAGGTTTAGGTCCCTAGAGCGTGTAGCTTAGAGAGGTTGGGATTTCTTTAGGTGTAGCATGTCCAGCAGCTCTGGGTTTGACATAGATTTATATGTCAGGCAGAAATCACCTCGGAGTAGGCGATACGCTACAGAGTAAAGCTGGAGTTTTTTGAGATGGTCAGTGTAGGGCATCTGTTTGAGGCCAGTAATCCTCTTTGTGAGGTACTTCTGTGGCCTTTACAGCTGCTGCAGATGTCATGTGAGGTACATTCCAAAAGGGGCGTTGTACTCTATAATGGGTCTAATGAGTATCAAGTAGAGGGGGACAATGACCTCTTTTTTTCCTGGATGAGAACCCTTTTGTGATGAGGTCTGCCATGTAGAAGGACTTCCTAACTACTGTGGCGATGTGATTATCAAAGGAGAGACTACTATCCACCTGGGTCCCAAGGTCTCTTATCACACATTCGGTGACTGATGCCTATGTGGTAGTTTATGGGTACAGAGTTTTTACCAAAGGGGATGACAATACACTTTTTGGCATTGAGCTTGAGGCCATGGCTCTGACACCAGGCATCTGTCTCAGTGAGGCCCTTCTGTAGGATGTCCACATCATTTGGGGACTCAACTATGGCTCCTAGTTTGTATTCATCTGCAAACTTCGTTAGCCAGAGGCCTTCTGTGTTAGCCTGTACTTCAGAGAAGTAGATACCAAACAGGAGAGGTCCCAGGACTGAACCCTGTGGTACTCCACTTGTCACTAGTTTGAAGTCAGATTTGGAGTCTGCAACTTTTACAGTGTGGGTTCTGTCAGTGAGCCTGTTGGCAACCCATCTTGTGACGTAGGGATTTATACCTAGTTTAGTGAGTTTAGCTATAATTCCAGAATGGGAGATGGTGTCAAAAGCCTTGGCGAGGTCAAGACAGGCTGTGTGAACCACCTTTCCCTCATCTACGGCTTTGGTGACTGCCTCAAAGAAATTGAATAGGTTCTGGAGGCATGATCTGCCTTTCACAAACTCGAACTGGGTGGGGTCCAGAGATTGGAGGTTACCAATGTTTTTGTTTGTAAGCTCCATGATGATATATTCCATGGCCTTGCAGACCAGGCTCGTCAGGCTAATAGGGCGATAGTTCCCAGAATCAGTGGTGGCTCCCCCTTTGTGGAGTGGGATAATTGTTGCTGTGTGCCATTCAGTGGGCACAAAGCCTGAAGTGAGGCTATGATTGAACATGGTGCTGAGGTGGGGAGCCAGTTCGTTCTGAGGTTCGTGTAAAACGCAGCCTGGGATGTTGTCCAGTCCTATGGATGCTGTGTTTTTTGGCTTTAGAGAGTGCAGCTTTTACCTGTGTAGTTGTGATTACAGGGACTCTGCATTCTTCCTGTACAGATATGGGCCCTTTCGCAGGTGGGGGGTGGGGGTAAAGTTAGCACTGAACCTATCTGCCAGGATGTTGGCAATATCAGTTGGTACTGTAATTTTCATGCCGTTGTGCTGTAACTCAGAGCACATCTGGGTGTTGCATTGAGATTTTTGACATAGCTATAGAATGCTTTGTGGTTGTCCTTAGAATCAATGGCAATTTTGTTTTCGTAGCTAGCTTTGGAGGCTCTTATACGGGATCTCAGCTTATTACTGAGGCTGACCAGGGAGCTCCACCACTCATGGGATTTTACTTTCTTTTGCAACAGTTTCTTCCTTCTGTTGTACAGTTTGTTTATGGCAGGGGACCACCAGATTGGCTTCCTTTTTTTGGAGGATAGCTTCTTGGTTCTCTTTGGGATAGCACAATCCATGCACTCATGTAAGTGCTTATAGAGTGCATTTGTGTAGGATTCAGCAGTTGTAACTGCATTGTCCATCTGCATGGGTGTCATGAAGTACGCCACTTCTGTCTTATCTCATTCCCTTCAGTACAACTCTTTTGAGTGTGTACCTTTAACTCCAAGTGGGTGTGGCCTAAGCCTTTAAAAATTAAGTTATCACCTAACAAAACAACAAGTGACATACATAGGTCATCAATATTACAGTTGTGTTTGCCATCCCCTCTCAGTACAACTCTTTGGTGTGTGTTTTTTAACTCAAGTGGGTGTGGCCTAAGCCTTTAAAAAAGTTATCACCTTACAATTCTAACAAATACTCATTGACATAGGTCAGATATCAATACAAGAAGCATGAAGTTGGCTTTGGATACATTTTTTACCTTGGTTTCCTTAATGGGGGGTGGGAGCAGGATGTAGATATCTAGGGTGATTAGCTTATGGTTAGATCTGACCAACGAGGAGTTGACTTCAGGTGTGGAACACCGGTCACTCATGTTGGTAATGACTAGGTCTAGAATTCTGTTGCTCTTGGTGGGGGTGTGGATAATTTGATCCAGGGCATTGGAATTTATGAATTCCAGAAAGCATTGAGCGAAGGAGTTGGTACATGAGTAATTTTCCCAGTTAATGGTGGGGGTAGTTGAAATCGCCCATTATTAGAGTGTTTGGTTGAACCCTAATATTTTCCAGTATATCAAGAAAAGAGGAGTGGGAATCCTGGGACATGGTTGGGGATCTGTAGCAAGCTACAATTTGGATTGCAGTTTTGCCCAGAGTAAGTTGCACTTGGATAACCTTGGATGCATTATGCTGAGCAACTAGCCTGGAGGTGTGGATATCCTTAATGAGTATGGACACACCTCTGCCTTTGGTGTTCTAGTCCAGGTTATGTGGCCGAAAAATGTGGCATGAGTTGTAGCCTGGTAGTGCAAGGGTGCTCTCTGGAGCCTTGAACCATGCCTCAGTCACTGCACAAATATCAATGTTCTCCATTTTAAGGAGTGCCTCGAGTGAGTGCATTTTGAGATTTAGACTTCTAGCATTGACTAGCATTACCCTCAGTTTTTGCTTGCCTGTTCCTGTTATGGTGGTGAATTTGTCATTTGAACCTTGTCTAAAAAAGGCACTATAGGGGTGGCAGTTGCCTTAGCCAGTATCCAGAATCCCAGGGGCAACAGGTGCAGGCCATCTCTGGCAAAGCATCGTGGTCTGTCGACCATGTCATCTCAGGCAGACAGATACTGGATCCCCTTAGAATGACACCAGAAGCTTAGCCAATTGTTGAAGTCAATCATTTTGTCCTTGTACTGCGGTATCATTCTGGGCGATGGCAGAATGCTACTCAAGGCTAGGGTCATACCTGCCTGGGCTACAAGATCAGAGAGCTCTTCCATGTCTCTTTTCATGCAGTCCAAGTAGGTACGTCTCAGGTCATTCACACCAACATAGACAATGACAGTCATATTTGTACTTGTTGTGGAGTGACCTGACTGCGTGGGTTATGTGGTGGATCCTGGCACCTTGACAGGCAGCTGACAGTAACCTTTTCCTTGTTTAGCCTGGTGAGTGGGACATCAGTGTGCCTAACTATATGTTTGCCCGTAATATCTGAATAAGTGAGTGTTTTTTTCATGACAGCATCAAGGTTCCTTCCTTCTGTGTTTTTTTCTTAAGTTTTGGATTTTTCTTGGCATACTGATTGATTTTCTTAGTATATTTTATTTTTTATTTGTTTACCAGGTTAGTCCGACTGGACACAAGGTGACGTTTTCAGTGGAGGTTCAGGGAGAAAAGCTCCAGATACACAGTAAACAATTATAAAAAATAAAAATAAATTATACAAACATCGCTATTTTGTACAAAGAGCACAGAAAATATAAAAGGAGTAAAAGCAGAGTTTTACAAATGATGCAGCATACAGTGGTTAGAATACTGAGAAACAATTAAACAAGATAATATACAACAAACATACAACTGCTTGAATATAAATTCAAAATGAAGTTTCCATAGACAAACAGGGTCATAAACTAGAAATCAAAACTATATTGATATGATTTATATTGCATTTATCTTGTTTTAATGATGGTATATGTGTATTATTGTACGTGCCATATGTACACAAATATTTGTCAATCTATGTATTTACAGTATAGTGACAAAGTACTGGATCACATCAGAGGCTTGGGAGGTCATTATTAATTAATTGACAACTGTTGTAAAGCTTGGCACTGAATACCATAAGTTCAGGTTATGCTATAACTATGTAAAGATAACCATGTCAGCAGCCAGAATGCATTATAAACTGAATGTTTTACTGTGCACATTAAGAAATGGATAGATTGGCCCAAACTCTGGACTGATGTGTGTGCTTTGTTTTTTATTCCTGGGGAAATGCTATTCAGAAGTGAAGAGACATATAAGGGAACAGTTTTAGTGGCACACCAGGCTGTGATTTTTTTGATGTCTATTGTCATACAAAGCTGACAAAATAGTTGAATATACCCAAGCTGGAAATGTGAGACTTTAGCTCACTGAAGGAGGGGAGATGGGATGAGAACTTGGCCAGAAATTGAAACTTGCAAAGCTACTTCTTATGAAAAGTATTTTTTATCCCAGTAATTTGTTGACACTTTTGCAAGTTTCTTTCAGAGAATGTGTAGTACTTCAATAGGAACAACATTTGTAAAACTCAGTACATACCGGTCAATGCCACATGAGTTGCAGACTCTCAAACTTGGCATTTTTTTTCACGTGGTCCATTCTAAGTGAATGGAAGTCTAGTCTGACAACAAATGGTAGGGCTATTTGTTCTCACAGTCTGTGCATTGAGACAGATTTAGCTTTCCAAAGGAATCACAATGTCTGCCCCAATGAGGGCAGACAAGTAAAAAAAAATTAAAATTAGGAATGAGTACTTATTTTGCTGCAGGCAGCTTTAGGAGGTGCAGTACATCATGGCAAGATAAAAAATATATGTTTTTTCATTGTTTGCCCGTAGTGGTCCTTTAAGTAAATAATGTACTGGTTTTAATGACTCTTTCAAAATCCTGTCTACAAAGGTACACAAAGTGTAGGTAGAACTATTTTAGGCTGAGAAGATAACCCAAGTGGATGTTGAACATAGGTTCATAGGTTCATACTAGGCTATCTGCCCTAGGGCATTTATAAGCCTAGCCAGAATGTGTTTGGCTTTCGCCACCCATTTTAAATTTATTTTGCTATGCCCTTTTTTGAGGTTAGTATACTGTGCCTCTGTCTAACAGTGACACAGAAGTGATACCCAACCTACGATCTCCCATCCACTCATCAAGATTCCTCTTGAACAGAGTCAATGAGGGACTCTGCCTAACTTGGACTGGGATTTTATTCCAGAGTGAAGGGAGCCTCTGGGTTATGAATCTGTCCCTCCAGCATGTCCTATTTATTTCAGTGCTGAGGTTCAAGTCTCAGCTCGATGGGATTTGGATTTTCTGAGGTGCAGCATGTCCATTAATTCCGGGTTGGACATGGCTTTCTGAACAGGCGGTATGCCACTGAGTAGAGCTGGAGTTTCTTTAACCGGGCAGCATATGGCATCTGTTTGAGCCCTTTGATCCTCTTGGTGAGGTACTTTTGGGGTCTTTCCAGTTGCTGCAGGTGTCTGGTAAGGTACATCCCAAAAGGGGCATTGTACTCAATTATGGACCTGATGAGAGATGAGTAGAGGCACGATGACCTCCCCTGATCTAGATGTGAATCCCTTCATGATTAGGTGGGCTATATAAAATGTTTTTCTAACCACTTTGGCCACGTGGTTGTCAAATGAGAGATTGCTATCAACTTGGGTCCCCAGGTCCCTAATTACTTCTTCTGTACTTAATGGATTACCACCTATGTGGTAATTGTTTTGCTAAAGGGATGACTATACACTTTTTGGCATTTAGCTTGAGGCCATGGCTCTGGCACCAGTTGTCTGTTTCTATGAGGTCCTTTTGGAGGATGCTTGTGTCGGCTGGAGAGTGTTGGCCTGTACCTCCGAGAAATATAGTCCCAGGACTGAGCCTTGTGACACCACTTGTAACTGGTTTGGAGTCTGACATGGCTCCAGCAATTCTAACCATGTGGGTTCTGTCCTTGAGCCAGTTTGCAATCCATCTAGTGACATAGGGGTTTATATTTAAGCTGGTGAGCTTATCTATAATGCCCGAGTGGAGGTCCAGGTAGGCTGTGTGGACCACCTTCCCAATGGCCTTGGTGACTGTTTCAAAGAAATCAATCAGGTTTAAGAGGCAGGATCTGCCATGATGATCCTTTCCATAGCTTTGCAGACCAAGCTATTCAGGCTTTGATAGTTTCCAGGATCCGAGAGGGACCACTGTTGTGAGATTGAACAGTAGTTTTATGTTTGCCATCTGGTCCCATTGGTGCTGCTCTTACCTGAGCATCTGAGATGTCATCTTCAGGATACCAAAAGCAATAGATACTGGGGGTGGTCAGTTCTGAGAAATTCATACAAAATCCTCAGAAATAGTATTTTGAAAAAGGGAATCTTCGAAAAATAGTTCAGTTTTTCTGTGTGCTAGGAATACCTCATTCCTAGAAGATATTTGGTACTTATCAGTGTTAGAAAATGTCATAGTAAGTTCATTCACATAATCTAATTTGTTAAACAGGACAATCCCCCCTCCATTATCGCGTTTCATTATTCTCACTGAATCATCATGTCTTGGTCTATTTATCAAAAAATGTTCTTCCTTACGGAGATTAAAATATTTCTTAATGGTACCACAATTAAGTTCCTTGTGGAAGTCACCCTCACAAGCTTTTTCAAAGGTTTATATAACAGGGTGCAAAGGGGGGGATGAAATAACTTTTTTTTCCCCAAGTCCTTGATTTTGTGGAGGAACATTACCTTGCTGTCCTTTAAACAAAACATTCAAATTTAATTTATGTGTAAAAAGTTAAGTTCTATTATTACATCCACTGGGCTTAACCTGAAGGCAGGTGCACATTTGAAACCTTTTCTAAGGATGGAAAAATGTGTTTCATCAACCGTTTGATCTGTGTGATTGAAAATGTTGAACCCATTAAAGGTGAAACATTTCCCTTTATGACTGACTTCAATGGTGTCTACTTCTATATCCAGTTGTTTTATCTGCATATATTCCTGTAACCCCCTCCTGTTCTTGTCCTTGTTGTCCTTGGGGAGTAATGTTGTTCTAAAAAATGTTTTTGCTTATTTTTGTTTTTGATATGTTCTGACCTTCTTAGGGGAGGGTAATTCATGTTATAGTCATTCTGTGTTTGATCATAGTTGTCATATTCATTATAAAAAACTTCTCCATTGGGTGCAATGTCACTAACTTGTAATTCACCACTGCGCCTTACACTATTAACTTCCACCTCTGCAAAGGACCTAGGCATTGGGTAAACCTGTTTTTTGTTGTAATCTAAATGATCCTTTAATAGTTTCTTCTTTTTATGCTCACGGTTTACCTTAACATTCTTTTCAACTTTCTCAAAAATACGTTCATACTGTACAACATTGACATCAAACAATAAATCATTTGACAATATATTCTTGAGGCTGTCAGCCTCATCAAACAATACTTTAATACATCTGTTGTTAGTTCTAATTGTATAGTCCATTAGGTCCAAGTCAAAATGGTCCAATAATGCAAAAAGTTCTTCTAAATTGCAGTCATTAACTTGCATGCCACTGGGGAGTTTAAAAAGTCTAAGCCCTTTAGGGATATGCTTGTTTTTTTAAACTCTCTCCCAAATAGAGGCTATTGCACTGTAAACAAAGTACCTTGTACAGTAAATTCTCAAACTCCTTCACTGTGGCATTAAAAGATTTAAATTCACCCTGACCCACTTGGTGAACAGTCGTGTTGGGCAAAAAAAAGTCTTTTTTAAACCATTCACTTAAGTTCATGGTGCACCTAACAGAAGTTGAAGTACTTACTGTCCTTTCGACTGATCTTTGCATATACCTACATTCTTCCTGTGTGATGTCTGAAAAATTGCCCTGGTTGGCAAGTCTGATACTGGGAGGAACCAATTCCTTCCTTTTGGTGTCCATTGGGGGTAGTGAAGACTGTAAAGTATCCACTCTCCTAGTTAAGTCCAATATTTGTTGTGAAAGGGAAGAAAACATTTGTACAAGATCCGCTTTGTTATTCGAACTGTTGTTGATACCATTAGTAAGAGTATCAAGTGTGTTTTCACTGTGAACAGGGGACTTCCCTCTGTTCCTCTTGATGGTACGCTCCATCTAAGCCTCAAACTGGTGGCAATGAGGAACTAAAAATAAAAAAAGTATGTTGTAGAAAAAACGTCTTTACGTTTTAAATAAAAAAGGGGTCAGCCATGGAGTATAGCCCAATACAAACGGAAATAAAAACAAACAACAACAAAACAGCCATTGGACAGAAGCACTTGAATAAAACGAAGAAGAATGAATGAAAGTTGGCCAGGGCTCAACTCCACCATAAGCTCCACACCAAACATTTTTGTATAAAAACAGCTTTATTCCAAATCCATTTAGCTCCAAAGGTTAAGCTCTTTCATCCCTCGGTATTCACTCTGGGACTTCATCAGAGCAAACGAAGCATTCAATAAATCATACTTTTATCCTTCCTTAATACCAATTATTCAATAAAACAATAATAACAATTTTAAAAGCATATACTCATCAAAACAGTACCTAAATAAAAATTGTTAAATAACAATTGTGCAAAAACATGCTATCAAACACAGCGGAAAAAGTGTTGTTTTAAATATTAAAAATATAAAATGAAACTTTTATGAACAAAATTGTTAAATGTCTTAAAAACAAATCAGTACCTTAATATATATACAGAAATGTTTTAAAGTATCAAAGCTCTTTTTTCAACACAAGTAGTAATGGAACATGGTCATTAAGACCCGGTATAATATTTGCATTCAATTTAATTATCCAATGAAGTTCTTTCAAATCTAGTTGAAGTTCCCACCACCCACCCCTTATGTTCTGTGGTATTACTTCTAGGATGCCAAATTTATACTTGGGTTTTGTATGGCTCTGACATGTTAGAGTGTGTTTATAGAGCGCACTGGTCAAATTACATTTGACTATAGCATACATATATTCATACATCTTAGATCTGAGTTATCTCTCAGTTTTCCCCACGTAGAAATTCTGACATGTTTGGCAGATACTGATATAAATCACACCTTTTGTATTGCAATTACCCTTCTGCAATTTGATACCTTTCCTGATCCCTTCAATATAAATTACATCCCCGTCCAAAATATAGGGACACTGGCTACAATGTCCACACCTATTTGTACCCTTAAAACTCAGGGAGGGTTTTGGTGTTGGGTGTTCTATCAAATATTTGATGTTCTATCCTGTTTTGTAGACAAAAGTTGGAGAAGAAAGTACAGTTGTGTACACTTACCATAAATGCAGATGTCCGAGTGTATTCACTGTTGCAGTCATTACATTTGGGTTATCTGCTTGCTGTCTCATCTTCCGTGATGTCAGGTAGTCAGGGGTAAAAGCATGCAGCCGACGGCATTACATCAGTTTTTCTTGACTCAGCTGTCAGGTGCCCCCCCTTAATGGGAAGCAAATATATATATATATATATATATATATATATGTGTGTGTGTGTGTGTGTATATATATATATATATATATATATATATATATATATATATATATACACACACACACACACACACACCAGGTTATACCTTTCAACAAAAAAGCAAATAAACCAAAAAGCTTTTAAGTATAGTAAAGGAAAATAGAGGTATAGCCAAAAGAAGTTAAGGGGCTAGAGGGAGGATAACCAGGACTGCAACAGTGAATACACTTGAACATCTACATTTATGGTAAGTATACACAACTGTACTATGTTCTTCGTGTTTCACTGCTGCAGTCATTACATTTGGGTAGATTCCCAAAGCTAAGGATGGGAGGAGGAATTTAGATAGCATTAGGGCTAGCTATAAGGCCCTGCAAGACTGCAGTGGCAAAGCCAGCTCTGGATTTAGAGATAATTGGCAAATGATAATGCTTGGTGAAAGTATGTACAGAACTCCAGGTAGCAGCTTCTAGGATGTTTCTGGTAGGGACACCTCTGAGAAAGGTTGTAGAGGTAGATGCAGCCCTGGTTGAATGGGGTCTAATCCCCTGTGGGATAGGTTTTCCATGGTGCTTATAGCAGAAATTAATGCAATGGCCTATCCATTTAGAAATGGTTTGCTTTGAAATAGCCTTCCCCTCTGCCCCTGCAGCAAATGCCACCAGCAGTTGTTCAGATTTCCTTTGAGGTTAAGTCCTGTCCAAGTAAAATCTAAGTTGTCTATGCTCATCTAAGGAGTGCAGTATCCGTTCCCCTTTGTTCTGTGGATTAGAAAAGAAGGTTGGCAAATGAATGGACTGACTAAGAGCCACACTGGATACCACCTTGGGCATGAAAGAGGGATTGGTCCTGAGGGACACCATGTCTGCATGAAAGATGATGAAAGGTTCCACTGCCATAAGGGCCTGTAATTCAGATACCCTTCTTGCTGAAGTGATTGCTAAAAGGAAAGCTGTTTTCCAATAAAGGAATTTTAACTCTGCAGTTGCAGCTGGCTCAAAAGGAGGAACAGTGAAATTTTCCATTACAAAGTTAAGGTCCCAGGCTGGAGTTGGGTCTCTCCAGGGTGGTCTTACGTTTTTGGCCCCTCTGAGGAACTGCTTGAGCAGTGAAGGAGAAAAGAGGGGTGGTTCTGTGTTGTAATGAGATGAAATGGCTGAGGCATGAATTTTGATGGAGGAAAAAGAAAGGCCCTTGTAAAGCATCTCAGTTAAGTATTGAAGAATCTGAGGTAAATTGGGAGCTGCTGTGGCCATCCCTTGAGTTTGGTTCCAGGCACAGAATCTTTTCCATTTTTCAGCATAAGATTTTCTAGTACTAGGCATCCTTGCCTCCAAAATGACATCCAACACTTGTTTACTGAGGGATAATGGAGAGATTAGGTGATTAGCCAGGCTGCTAGGTTCAGGGTTTGAAGCTGGGGGGTGCAGAATCTGGCTCTCCTGCTGAGACAGCAGGGTAGGGGTCTGAGGCAGGTGCCATGGGGCCAGCTGTGACACACTGCACAAGAGGGGGTACCAATGTTGGCGTGGCCAGTCTGGTGCAATCAGTACCATCATTGGTTTGTCCTGTTTGATCCTTAGTAGTACTTTGGAGAGGAGAGGCAAAGGAGGAAATGCATAAACTGATAGATTATTCCAGCTGAAGGACACAGCATCCACTTTCCAAGCTTGTTTGTGGGGAGTCCTTGTGCAGAATTTGTCCAATTGGTAGTTCTGGGGGGAGGCAAACAGGTCTATATCTGGGCTCCCCATTTGTTAATCAACATTTTGAAAATCTGTGGTTCCAGTTTCCACTTGTGTGGGTCCATGAGATTTCTGCTTAGTTCGTCTGCCAGTGTATTTAGTTTTCCTGGCAGGAATTGAGCCTGTAGATGCATCTGGTAGCTCAAGGCTGTGTTCCACAGAGCCATGGCTAGTCTGCAGAGGGGGTAAGAATGGGTACCCCCCTGCTTGTTTATGTACCACTTCCCAGGCAGGTGAGATCCCCATGCATAGTTTGATGCCTCTGTTGTTAGGGTTTGGGTGGCAGGGGGTAGAGTGAATGGTAGTCCCTTGTTTTGGTGGCAGGCCTCTGCCCACCAAAGGAATTCTAACCGTAGGCAAGTTATGATAGGAATAATTTCTTCTAGATCCTGAGAATGTTGACACCATAGGCTGTTTAGATACCACTGTAGTTTCCTCATATGCAGTCTTGCATATGGAATTAGTAGAATGCACGACACCATGAACCCCAAGGCTTGCAGTATTTGCCTTGCAAATAGCAGGGTTTTTGTGGCCACTAGTTTGAAGTAAGTTGTCAAATGAATTTGTTTCTCTGGCATGAGGAAAGCCATCTGGGAAGTTGTGTTCAAGCTTGCTCCCAGGAATATAATTTGTTGACAGGGTACCAGATGTGATTTCTTTTCGTTTATGGTGTACCCCAGACAAGTTAACACCTTTTGTACAAATGCCAGATGATTCAGACATATGTCCTGGCTTTCTGCCCGAATTAGACAATTGTCCAGGTATGGGTATATCTGAATATTTCTTTGCCTGCAAAATGCAATGACTGGAGCTAGGCACCTTGTGAATACCCTGGGTGCAGTAGACAGGCCAAAGGGCAGTGCAGAGAACTGATAGTGCATGCAGCCTACTTTGAAGCATAGGTATTTTCTGCAAGATTCCCTGATTGGGATGTGCATGTAGGCTTCCTTTAAATCCAGAGTAGCCAACCAGGCATCCTTGCCTATCATGGGAAGCAACTGGTGAAGAGTTAGCAGCTTGAATTTTGGAATCACCAAAAAGGTGTTTAGGTTATATAGGTCCAGGATAGGACACCATGAGTTGTCTTTTCTGGGTACCAGGAAAAGTCTCGAGTAGAAACTTTGTCCCTTTTCCTCTTCTGGTACGGTCTAAATAGCCTTTAATCTTAAGAGAGAGAGTACTTGCCTTTAAGCCTCTCCCCACTGATTTGGGAGTAGATCTGGCCAACTTTTTTTGGTTGGTAACGTGTGGAAGCGAAATCTGTATCCTTGGGAAACTATGTTTAAAACCCATTTGTCCTGGGTAATGAATTCCCAATTTTTTGCTTGCAGAGCAATCTTTCCCCCTAAAGGAGCAGTCAGTTGAGAAGTGCTTGGAAGTTTCAAAGTTAAGTCATTGAGACAGCTTACCATAGGGGGGAGTCTTACTACTCCCTGATTTGGAAGTGGGAGCCCCCCACTGCTTAGACCTGTGCGTACCCTGGGACTGAAGCCTAGGTGTTCTGCTGGTTATGGGTTTAAACTGAGAGGGCCTGAAAGAGGCAAGAAAGGACCACATTTTTGAGGGCCAATGCATACTAAATCTAGGAGGCTGCACTTGTAAGTAATCTTTAACAGTTTGCATAGATTTAGCTTTTTCCACCATCTTTTTAAGAACTTCTTCTGCTTTGTCGCCAAACAGGCGGTCCTGATTTAAGGGAGCATCCAGCAATTTAGTTTTAACATGATCTGGCAAAGATTGCTCCTTAAGCCAAGCATGCCTCCTAAGTACAGACCCAGTGACAGCAGCCCTGCAAGATACCTCTAGTGAATCAAAACCACATTGCAAAGTATGTTTTTCAACCTGTTCAGCAGAATGCATTAAATCCTATAAATCCTTATTTTCAGCACAATCAGGAATCAACATCATTTTCTGTGTAAGCAATTCAATAATGTGCTGCTGATACTTTAATATATGAAACTGGCAATTTAAGGCCCTGATGGCCAAGGTTGCAGAGGTGTATACCTTCTTACCCCATCTATCCAGGGCCCTGGAATCTCTATCGGATAGGGTAGGATTTTTGGCAGTTGTAGCCTTAATGCACTTGGCTCCCTGTGAAATGGTCTCAGGATCCACAGTAGGATTTTTAAAAAGGAACTTGTGAGAGTCAGGAAACCTGTAATACCTGTCAGGATTTCTGGGAGCAGGAGGTAAAGAGTCAGGGACCAAGCTAGATTTCGAAAAGGCATCGTCAACAATTTCCAGAACAGGAGGGATAGCTAAAGGCCTGTGTTGGGGCAGGAATAAGAAATCTCTAAGCCTCTTTTTGGAATCAGTAATCCTGGCTTTCCCAGTGAAAATAATCCCTAAGAGTATGCAAGGTTTCACCAAAAGAAAAATCCTCTTGGGGAGAAGCAGAGAGAACAGAGTCCTCTGCATCAGAATCCTCATAGGTAGATAAGGGTAAATCCTGGTCATCAGAGGAGACAGAAATTTCAGAATCCTGGTCAGAAGTATCATAAGCAAATTCAGTACTAGGTCTCTTAGAGGGGGAAGATTGGCTTCCCCTGATTAAAGTAATAAGGTCTTCAGCCATTCTTATCATTTGTTTTTTAGGCATAGAGGCCCGACCATGCTGTCTGGGCGTCGGTCTCCTACACATGGTTCGGGTTTTAGGTCTAGAAGAAGAAGATGGCATTGGTTTAATATACAAGTCAGTAGGCCTGAATACACCCTCAGTAGCCGGTGCCTGCACAGCGGCTCCAGACCCATCCAAGGTAGAGATATCTGCAGGTTCCACAGTTGAAGCATCTCGCGGCATACTGGACTCCGAATGGGTCTCAGTAGAGGCCTGCAAATCTGAAGTAGCAGGTATCACGGGCTGCAAAAGCGCCTCACTGAGGGAACTGGTGACTAGCTTAGGAGAAGCGTCATCGGCAGCTTTGGACCTAGGTGGCCTATCTCTGCCTTTATCTTTGCATTTTTTTCAGATTGCCGGTAGTCGGGTGGCTTACCGAAGACCTATCTGGATAATTTAACTGAGTACCAAAATATTTAGAAGCGAAAATGTACCGACGATGAATAATTTGTGGTTTAAATAAGGCACAAAACCGACAGCGAGGTATGTCGTAGTCAGGACCTAGGCAAGGAATACAGTACAAATAAAAATCCTTATGAGGTATTTGCTTTCCACAAGAAATACAATGATTGACTTTCCTGACATCGGTTTAGAGCAAGAAAAAGTTTCCCCAACGGTTTTCAGTTCTGAAACTCAAATGAAAATTTCAGGAGTTGGCTGACCGGCACTTATGAACTGCTTCTGCTTCAGGTAGTGCACGGCAAGAAAGACTGATGTAATAGTATCGACTGCATGCTTTATACCCCTGACTACCTGACATCACGAAAGATGAGACAGCAACTGACGCAGGACCCAAGACTTTGAGGGCTACTGCAAGCAGATAACCCAAAGGTAATGACTGCAACAGTGAAACACAAAGAACATCCCAAGATGTCAAAAATCTCATGGATACCTCTAAAAATGTTCCAGTTCTTTTTTCAGTATATTTCTAACTACTCTTTCACCCTCTCCATATGGTATGTCTATGCCCATACTAAACCTTGAACCACTCATGTTTTGGGTGTAAGTTGGGGATACCGAGATCCCACTACAAAGCAATGGTTTGTATTTGTTACCTAACCGTCCAGTAGTTCGTTGCTAATAGTTGTTAAAAGTTTGTCTGGGTAACCTTTCAATTTAAACATGTTTGTTATAACCATTAGTTCATCCTTGAATGTCTCCTTATTGGAACACATTCTAGCTGCCCTCACTAACTCACCTTTGAAGATGTTTTTCTTGTTATGTAAAGGGTGGCAGTTACAAAAATCTAAATAACTGTTGAAGGTTTCTTTTCTGAAGATATTTGATACAAAAGTACCATTCTATCTGTTCCGGTCAGTTCTGAGGAATTCATACAAAATCCTCAGAAATAGCATTTTGAAAAAGGGAATCTTCTAAAATAGCTCAGTTTTTCTGTGTGCTAGGAATACCTCATTCCTAGAAGACATTTGGTACTTAGCAGTGTCAGAAAATGTCATAGTAAGTTCATTCACATAATCTAATTTGTTAAACAGGACAAACCCCTCCCCCCCCTCCATTATCGCGTTTCATTATTCTCACTGAATCATCATGTCTTAGTCTATTTTTCAAAAAATGTTCTTCCTTATTGAAATTAAAATATTTCTTAATGGAACCATAATTAAGTTCCTTGTGGATGTCACCCTCACAAGCTTTTTCAAAGGTTTGTATAACAGGGTGCAAAGGGGGGGGGGGGGGTTGAAAGAACTCTTTTTTTCTAATTCCTTGATTTTGTGGAGGAACATTACCTTGTTGGCCTTTAAACAAAACATTCAAATTTAATTTATGTGTAAAAAGTTTAAGTTCTATTATTACATCCACTGGGCTTAACCTGAAGGCAGGTGCACATTTGAAACCTTTTCTAAAGATGGAAAAATGTGTTTTGTCAACTGTTTGATCTGTGTAATTGAAAATATTGAACCCTTAAAAGGTGAAACATTTCCCTTTATGACTGACTTCAATGGTGTCTACTATATCCGGTTGTTTTATCTGAGTATGTTCCTGTAACCCCCTCCTATTCTTGTTCCTTGGGAGTAATGTTCTAAAAAAAAGCTTTTGCTTATGTTTGTTTTCGATACGTTCTGACCTTCTTAGGGGAGGGTAATTCATGTTATTGTCATTCTGTATTTGATCATAGTTGTCATATTCATCGTAAAAAACTTCTCCATTGGGTACAGGGTCACTAACTTGTAATTCACCACTGTGCCTTACACTATTAACTTCCACCCCTGCAAAGGACCTAGGCATTGGGTAAACCTGTTTTTTGCTGTAATCTAAATCATCCTTTAATAGTTTCTTCTTTTTATGCTCACGGTTTACCTTAACATTCTTTTCAACTTTCTCAATAATACGTTCATACTGTACAACACTGACATCAAACAATAAATCATTTGACAATATATTCTTGAGTTTGTCAACCTCATCAAACAATACTTTAATACATCTGTTGTTAGTTCTAATTATATAGTCCATTAGGTCCAAGCCAAAACGGTCGAATAATGCAAAAAGTTCTTCTAAATTGCAGTCACTTGCATGCCACTGGGGAATTTAAAAAGTCTAAGCCCTTTAGAACCATGCTTGTTTTTTTAAACTCTCCCAAATAGAGGTTATTGCACTGTAAATTATGCACCTTGTACAGTAAATTCTCAAACTTCTTCACAGTGGTGTTAAAAGATTTAAATTCACCCTGACCACTTGGTGAACAGTCATGTTGGGGGAAAAACACTTCTTTTTTAATTCATTCACTTACGTTCATGGTGCTCCTAACAGAAGTTGAAGCGTTTACTGTCAGTTCGACTGATCTTTACGTATACCCACGTTCTTCCTGTGTGATGTCTGAAAAATCACCCTGGTTGGCAAGTCTGATACTGGGGGGAACCAATTCCTTCCTTTGGGTGTCCATTGCGGGTAGTGAAGACTGTAAAGTATCCACTCCTAGTTAAGTCCAATATTTGTTGTGAAAGGGAAGAAAACATTTGTACAAGATCCGCTTTGTTATTCGAACTATTGTTGATACCATTAGTAAGAGTATCAAGTGTGTTTTTACTGTGAACAGGGGACTTCCCTCTGTTCCTCTCGGTGGTACGTTGCATTTAAGCCTCAAACTCGTGGCAATGAGGAACTAAAAATAAAAAAAGTATGTTGTAGAAAAAATGTCTTTACATTTTAAATAAAAAAGGTGTCGGCCACAGAATATAGCCCAATACAAATGGAAATAAAAACAAACAACCATTGGAAAGTAGCACTTAAATAAAACTAAGAAGAATGAATGAAAGTTGTCCAGGGCTCAACTTCACCATAAGCTCCACACCAAAAGTTTTTGTATAAAAACAGCTTTATTCCAAATCCATTTAGCTCCAAATGAAAAGCTCTTTCATCCCTCAGTATTCACTCTGGGACTTCATCAGAACAAATGAAGCATTCAATAAATCATACTTTGATCCTTTCTTAATACCAATTATTCAATAAAACAATAATAACACATTTAAAAGCATATACTCATCAAAACAGTACCTAAATAAAAAGTGCTAAACAATTGTGCAAAAACATGTTACCATACACAGCGGAAAAAGCATTGTTTTAAATATTAAAAATATAAAATGAAACTTTTATGAACAAAATTGTTAAATGTCTTAAAAACAAATCAATACCTTAATATATACAGAAATGTTTTAAAGTACCAAAGCTCTTTTTTTCAACACAAGTAGTAATGGAACATGGTCATTAAGACCTGGTATAATATTTGCATTCAATTTAATTATCCAATGAAGTTCTTTCAAATCTAGTTGAGGTTCCCACCACCCACCTTACGTTCTGTGGTATTAGGTTTTGTATGGTTTTGACATGTCAGAGTGTGTTTATAGAGTGCACTGGTCGAATTACATTTGACTATAGCACACATATGTTCGCATATCCTAGATCTGAGTCATCTCTCAGTTTTCCCAAAGTAGAAATTCTGACATGTTTGGCAGATACTGATATAAAAACGATAAGCCAAGCAATATTCAAGTGCAATTCCAAAGACCACAATGAAACAAATGATTTTAGCGCTTTCATTCACTGGATTTATTACGTGAACTTCCTCAGAAAAAACAATCCCACATACCCATCCTTCCTTATATACTAATAACTATAAAATCACAGGAAATTTACAGTAGTAGAAAAGGTAAAAGAAGTTCCATTTGGAGGTGATTTGAATAATATGTTGGAATGTAAAGAAACACTTTGGCAGTTATTTTTGGGGTTGATAAAATACCATGATTAAATGAGTCAATAAACCTGAAATGTTTTCTGGTGTACAAATAAGTTTATGGTGTGATAAAATATATATACTTTTCACACGTGGAAGTCACATATACATGTGTATTTTTTAGATATATGTATATATATATATATATTTTTATACATGTGTAGATATACACATGAATTTTTTATTGACAGCACATTTAAAATAATTGTATTTATTATGTAGTAATTATGTTACATTATTCATTAATTGTTTAATGATTTGTTGATGTAATTTCCTGTGATTTTATAGTTATTAGTATATAAGGAAGGATGGGTATGTGGGATTGTTTTTTCTGAGGAAGTTCACGTAATAAATCCAGTGAATGAAAGCACTAAAATCATTTGTTTCATTGTGGTCTTTGGAATTGCACTCGAATATTGCTTGGTTTATCATGTTGATTTTGGTTCTTGGTTCTTGTTGAGAGATACTGATATAAATCAACATTTCATATTGCAATTACCCTTCTGCAATTTGATACCTTTCCTGATCCCTTCAATATAAATTACATCCCTGTCCAAAATATGGGGACACTGGTTACAACATCCACACCTAGTTGTACCCTTAAAACTCAGGGGGGTTGGTGTTGGGTGTTCCATCAAATATTTGATGTTCCATCCTGTTTTGTAGACAAACGTTGAAGAACCCAAGATGTTAAAAATCTCCTGGTTACCTCTAAAAATGTTCCAGTTTTTTTTAGCATATTTCTAACTACTCTTTCACCCTCTACATTTGGTATAGCCATGCCCATACTAAACCTTGAACCACTCATGTTTTAAGTGTTGTAAGTTGGGGATACTGAGATCCCACTACAAAGCAGTGGTTTGTACTTGTTTCCCCAACCGTCCAGTAGTTCATTACCAATAGTTGTTAAAAGTTTGTCTGGGTAACCTCTCAATTTAAACATGTTTGTTATAACCATTAATTCATCCTTAAATGTCTCCTTATTGGAATACATTCTAGCTGCCCTCACTAACTGTCCTTTGAAGATGTTTTCCTTGTTATGTAAAGGTTGGCAAATACAAAAATCTAAATAACTGTTGGAGAAGGTTTCTTTCCTGAAGATTTTTGATAGAAAAGTACCATCCTCTCTGTCCTTAAAAATCATCACATATGTAAATAATTGATGGAATCTTTAGAGCAGTGGGATGTAAAGTTGAAATAAGCACATACCTGGTTAACATGGTCCAAGAAACCTGTGATATCCATCTGGCCGTCTTCCAAAGGATAAATATGTCATCCAAATAACGAAAATATGTGGACCACAACTGACAAGTTCTTTATCCTGGCTGGAAAACAGCCTCACAATTATGGATCTTGGTTTGGTTCTTGTAGAAGTAAAAGTTTCTGAAGTAATTAAAGATCTGTGGGCTCGTTCAATGCCAAAGGAGAGTGATTCAGGTAGTTTAAGTAGTGAAGGAATCCAGGATGTGAGAAAACTGGTCATGCTCTCTTTTGGTTTTCTCAGGAAGACCATAAATTCAAAGATTATTCCTCCTAGTACAGGACTAAAATTGAAGATCTGTGTATGCTTTTGGTTGGACAGCAGTAGATAGAGGGAGGCATATGCATTAGTGTCTAAGAGAGAACATTGATTGTATAAAGTGGAATTAAAATGTGTGGGGGTACAGTCTGTTATACTGTCTGTTTTTGGAGAGGGAGTGATGGTCTTGCCAGGGTGAAGTAGTTTATTTAGTGATGACTAAAAAAAATTGGACTGTTCTGATGTTTGTCTTGTAGGGTGGTATAATATGTTTGCTTGAACTGTTTGACATGGAGTTTTGCAAGATGTTCTGATGTTTGTCTTGTAGGGTGGTATAATATGTTTGCTTGTCCTGTTTGACATGGAGTTTTGCAAGGTATCTACTATGTCTAAACTGCTGGAAGGCATTTTGAGTTATATTTTTATACCAATTTTTGCAGGCTTTATCCCTTTTTATCACGAGTTTCTTTGTTTCTTCTCTCAGCAAGGGTGTGAGGTTGGACTTTAGTCATTTACTATGTACTGGTGCTAGATTATTTAAGATCTGTAAGACTAACGTGTTCTACAGCAGTATTTACTGGCATTGTTCTAAGTACATTCTAGTTATACTGTTTTAGGGCTTCATTGGAGATATCTGCTGAAATTGGTTGTACGTTGTACTTGATTATAGATAATATATTTATCTACATTATGTTGAGTTCTAATGACACATGTTGGTATGTGGTCAATTATGCTATCTGAGAAGCAGCCTACTTTTTTCAGTTTGGTTTGTTTGTAAGACTCCAGTCTAATATTGGGTGCCTCTCTGAAGTTTTATTGATTCCAATGGGTGTGGCATTAACTGTTTGAAGTTGCATAGGTTTATGGATTCAGTGGGGGTAGTGGAATTTATGAGTTGCCAGTCTGTATTTAAGTCTCCAAGTATTATAGTTTCATGGTTAATTTGATGGGATATCCAATACAGGATGTTTTCAGCAATGTCAATGTGATTCCCTAGTGGTATATAAATTGCTGTTAAACATACAGTTTTCCTACTGTTGATTTCTAGGTCTGTTATTAGAAGTTCAGCACTGTTAAATTTTGGTATTTCCCTTTTTTAATTTCTTCAAATCTTTTGGGTTTCTAACACCATGATGGGAATGGACCCCATTCCTAAATCAAAGTATGATTAGAGTTCATGAAATTAGTATTGCTTCAATCTTTGATGTCAGCCAAAAGTGCTCTTCGCAGCACCCGCAATACACCCAGTAATGACTCCTTCTGCAATTCGTACGGGGTTACATGAATTGGTAACATATCTAAATATGACTGTAAATTTGCTCCTACTACTGTTGGAACTATCTGGGTATCTTTCTTCCACATTGCTCTTGTTTCTGCCTGAAGATCCTGGTATTTTATTTCATGGTATTTAAAAACATGTCTATTGCAATTTATGTGTATACTGATCATGTCTAAATATCTAAATGTATCTGTAATTTTTCTATGTGGAGCTTTTCTCCCCGGGCCTCTACTGAAAAAGGGCCTTTTCAGCTCAGTCAGACACCCCCGTTTACAAATGTAAAATAAAATGAATAAAACAGAATTTTATGACTCTGTCTCTCTCTGTACGCAAAACACTATGGTCACTGGGTGTGGCAATTTCAATGATCAATGCTACTTTTGTCTTCTTTTCTTGGGCCACTATATCTGGTTTTCTAGCATCTATCTTTTCAACTGTTGGTAATGGGTGATCCCATGTGATATAAGCTTCATCATTTTCTATGATGCTTTGTGGATCATGTTTCCAGTATTTTTCAGCCACTTCGATACCATAATGTCTGCACAGTCCTCAGTGCAACAGTCTCACCACATTATTATGCCTTTCAGTATACAGTCCTTCTGCCATTAGTGTGTCACAACCAGCAACAAGGTGTGTGACTCTTTTCAATTCAATTTTACAAAACCTACATGTCTGTTTCTCCCACATGTTCAATGGACTTTGTAAACCAGCGTGTACGTAGTCCACCACCTTGGGCTGACAATATTAACCTTTCATTTCTTGATTTGAATTTGCCTCTCCTTAACCATTCCTGCATTCAGTCTTGATCAACATGAGGCTCTTCCAGATGTTTTCTATACTTGCAACTATATTTACGTTTTTTCCACATTTCTTGCCTTCTCATCTGGTCCTTCACCTTATATTCCTTCTTTTGTTTTTTTTTGGCACATTCAGTTGCTCTGGAGAAAGGTGATGGCTTTGGAATTTTTATTGATGATTGCTACACCCCCTGCACGCTTGTTTTTTTCTGTCCTTGCCTGCGTATACTGTATCCTGGAGGAAGTGATCTCATTAACATTTATTTCTTTTAATAACCAGGTTTTGGTAGCTATGACTACATCAGGAGTGTATGTGGCAAGGTAGGCACGTGTGTCATGGATGTTTAGGTTCATATTTAGTAAGGTGAGTTTGGCTTCTATTTTTTGTTGACAGGTATTAGATGACAGGTTTACTTTAGGGTTGGAAGTGATGGATTTATGAAAAGTGGGACCTGGATTGGGGCTAATATCTCCACTCATTTTTGAATTGATAGTTTACAGAGGGAAGAGTGTGACCAGTTATATTTTGATCTTGGTTTTGTATTTGATCATAAATTTGGATACTTAGTTTTGAGATATTTATAAATAAATAAAATGAATTTGGATACTTAGTTTTGAGATATTTATAAATAAATCAGATGTGGTTTAATTGTAGAGATAGGGTGTTATGGAGAAACACAGCCTGGGTAGATGTTGATATTCTTTGCAAAGATTAGTTGAAGTCCTAAGTATTTGAAGGAGGTGGATTTGATAATTGGTGATGAAGGTTAGAAGAGCGAGGAGGAATAGTAAAATAATCTGAGTTAGAGGCATTTTACTTAACTTGGGTTTTATGTTAGCTGTAAATTAGGATTAGAAAATGTTAGGAGGATACTTGGTTGGTTGTGCAGATTTAATGTGATGGTAACGGCGGCAAGGAGTAGGACAGTTTGAGACAGTTTTGGGAGGTAAACCAGAGTGGGTGTTATGGTTAACTATCGTAATTCAGAAAAGTACTCGGTCAAGTAGCATAACACTGAAAGTATAGTTTCAAAGTGCCATAAAACTGAAACCTACCATCCTGAAGCTTCAGTATCAATGTCCGGATGGCAAATGCAGTTCAATGGACACATTTTCAAAACAGCAAATACTGAACACTCTGCTTTAACGTGGTTCAAGATTGAGACATAAAAATGTTTTGATTTTTGCCATTGTGTGTCAATGTCATGAAGAATGGACCAAGTGTGTTTCCAAATTGTGATAGTAAACCGGTGTTATTATTGGCAGCAATTCTACTGATTGTTTTTCTACAAGAGGGAACTAAAAGAATCACAGACCTAAAGCAGATGCCCTATGCTGACCATCTAAAAAAACTCCACCTATACTCTGTCGCATATCATCTACTCAGAGGCGATCTCTGCTTAACATACAAGGCCATGTCAAACCCAGAGCTGTTTGACATGCTACACTTAAAGAAGTTCCAATCCCTCAGAGACACACACTCCAGGGATCTAAAATGTTGTCATCAAAATGACAAAACATGCTGGAGGGATAGGTTCCTGACCCAGAGACTCCCCAGACTCTGGAATAGACAGCCCATACATGTCAAGCAGAGCACCTCTTTGGCCCTCTTCAAAAGGAACCTTGATGATTGGATGGAAGATAGGAAATTCACACCGGGATCACGTCAGTCACCCTGCTAGATAAGGGTCCAGGGAAGTATATACTGTGTGAAGAAATAGCCAGGGAATAGTTATGGCTAGGCTTGTATAGGCCCTAGGGTCGATAGCCTAGTACCAACCTATGGACCTATGGTATTGATTCGAGGAATATGTGGGTGGTGCTATGGAAGTATAAATGCACAGTAATGGGGTGGGTGAGTACTAGGGGTAAGAAAGGGGGTTAGGACACACCACCTCGCCTCCCTCAACTGGATCACCTACGCGGTAGTGCTGCTGCTCCAATCACCCCTTGTACTACACCCCTGAAGGTCCTGCTCTACCTCCTGAATTTTGCAGACCACCTCCTGCAAAAGCTCAGCCACCTCAACTGGACTTATTCTGCTTACTAACCTGGGCTCTCCTTTGAAAAGGAACAATCAGAGTGGAATCCCTAAAGAATCTTTCAGTGAATTACTCCACCCCTGTAGGTCCTGCTCTACCTCATGAATTTTACAGACCACCTCCTGCAAAAGCTCAGCCACCTCAACTGGACTTATTCTGCTTACTAACCTGGGCTCTCCTTTGAAAAGGAACAATCAGAGTGGAATCCCTAAAGAATCTTTCAGTGAATTACTCCACCCCTGAAGGTCCTGCTCTACCTCCTGAATTTTACAGACCACCTCCTGCAAAAGCTCAGCCACCTCAACTGGACTTATTCTGCTTACTAACCTGGGCTCTCCTTTGAAAAGGAACAATCAGAGTGGAATCCCTAAAGAATCTTTCAGTGAATTACTCCACCCCTGAAGGTCCTGCTCTACCTCCTGAATTTTACAGACCACCTCCTGCAAAAGCTCAGCCACCTCAACTGGACTTATTCTGCTTACTAACCTGGACTCTCCTTTGAAAAGGAACAATTAGAGTGGAATCCCTAAAGAATCTTTCAGTGAATGTATGTAGCCTTATACCTATCTAAGCCTTATTAGCTAGCCAGTCCCTCTGCGAACGTGACACAGCAGCCTACCGCAGACCGAAAAACTCTTCCCTCTCAGTAATAACTACTGATCTCTGGCACCCTGTCCCTCTTCTGTACCCCTCTGAAAACTTACCTTTCAGACCCTTTTGTTTTTCTCTCTACCTAAGCCTTTGTCCATTTGCTCTACTCTTTACTCCCTATCTTTTTCTGCCTGCCTTTTTTCTCCTTCTCCACTAGGTGGCAGCACTATTCCATGCTTGCCTGCTCCTACTCCATTCTAATCTTTACTCCCATTTCTCCTCTAAGCCCCTCAAAAGCCAAACCTCCCCTTATCTCACTCCACTTTCCCCACATTTATATTTTCTCTTTCCCCGAGCTGCTCAGACCCCCACTTACCTCCATCCAGTCTTTCTGTACTTCTACCAACTTACCTCAGCTTCAACCTGCAGTAGCTGATAATTTTTCAGCTAGACTCTTCTGCCCTGTTGCTCTATCTCGCTCCAATTCACCCTGCGGGCTCACTTCGCTCCCCTACCCTGCCCCCAATTTCCACCAGCCCCCAGTGCTCCTACATTTATTTGCCACCATAGTCCCTCCCACTTACATCACCCAATCCCCTCACAAGATCACTCCACTCACTTTTCCCCAAAACTACCTCCCCCACCACCAACCTTATCCTTTAAACTATCCTCCTTCCCACCCACCTGCCTTACCTAACTTCATCTAACCTACAAATTTCTATTTCACCTTCAGTCAAACTCTCATTCTATGATGCCTTCCATTCCTACTACTATCCCTTCCCCTGCTCTACTACTCCTACTCCTCCTCCTTCTTCCTCTATACCATTCCACCTCTTATACCAACTTTCACCTAAACCCTGCATATCTACCTCCACCACCACGCCCTACAAATCATTACCACAATATCTCTGCCTTTTTAACTCCATTCCACTCCTCCTTTCTATTAAAATTAAAACTCTTCCTCATCCCTAATAAATACTACAAACCTAAACCCTCCCCCTTACATCCTTTCCCTAACAAACTAAAACCCAACAAACTTACTCACCTTCTCTCTTTCCTCAGTCTAGCAGGCGATATTCATCCTAACCCTGGACCTAACATGCCTCAAAAAAATAACCATAACTTCAACAACAAACCAAAATGTAAAGACCTCAAATTTCTCACCATCAACACCCAAAGCTTAACCAATAAAATCATCCTCTTTCATGCTTGGCTAAACCATAATTCACCTGATATTGTAGCTATCTCTGAAACTTGGTTAAAACCACACATAACTGACACTGAATTCCTCCCCCCCGGTTTTCAATCCTTCCGATCTGACCGCACAAACAAAAGAGGTGGTGGTGTAGCTCTAATCTACGCTAATCACTTATCCATCACTCCCTTCCCAGATCCTATCCCTTCCTTTCATAATACTGAACTAGTAATCAGCATTTTAAAACTAAATGACCATAAAAATATCTGCATTATCTCCCTTTACATTCCACCTGGCAACAACACCAATACCCTGGAAGACATCCTCTCCTGGTCCTCCTCAAATATTAAACATGAAACTTACATTATGGGAGACGTAAATCTTAACTGGCAAAAAATCAGTGACCAAAATCCCACCTTATCTATCAATCTTTTCAATTTCACACAACTTATTAACTCTACTACTAGGCCCAACAAAACCAACCTCACAGGCTCCATCCTAGACTGGATCCTGGTGTCTCATCCAAACAAAACCACAACATCTGGTGCCATTCCAGACCCTCTAGGAGACCACCTCCCTGCCTTCACCCATAGAACAACACCCTCTTCCTCCTTCTCCCATAAACTCTTACACACTCGCAACTTAACCCCTCCACCTTCTCTGATTCCCTCAAAATCACTTAACTGGAACCCACTAAAAACCTTACCCCTAGACAAAGCCGCTTATTTCTTCAACTCTAAATTCCTTACTGTCCTAAACTCCTTAGCTCCAATCCGTACTAAAAGAGTCAAAGCCAAGACTGCCCCTTGGCTTACTAAAGAAACCAAGAAAATTATGCGACAAAGAGATAAATCCTGGAAAAACTATCTCCATCATAAACAACCTGAACACTTACTTAAATACAGTTACGAAACCTAGCCAAAAAACATGTCATAAGAGATAAAAAGTCTCACTACAACCATTTACAAATAAATCATGCAAAAACTCCCAAACAATTCTGGAACTCTATTAACTCTCTTCTAAAGCCTGGTACAACAAAGAACCCTTGCCCTAATACCAGCAAATCTGACCAAGAAATTGCCAATCTATTCAACTCTTTCTTTACCTCTTCTATTGCTGAACTAACCAAAACCTTCCCCAACAAAATCCCCCCACACCCTCTTCCCAAGTCTCCACATCCTCTCCCTCCTCTTCCCCTATCTTTGAACTCAAACCTGTAACCACCCACTTTAAAAAAAATACTTCTCTCAAATCTCAAACCTTGCACCAATGCACCTGACAACATCCCCTCCTCCTTCCTAAAAATTGCCTCGGATGGTATTGCTCTCCCTATTAGCATCCTGATAAATATATCTCTTCTTGAGTCTTATGTACCCAAACTATGGCGCTCTGCTTTCATTCTCCCACTCCACAAAGGTGGCAAGAATTGTAATTTCTCCAACTTCCGCCTCATAGCCATCCTCTCTCCTATCTCAAAAATTCTTGAAAAATGCATCCACCTGCAGCTCATGCCATTCCTAACCGAACATCAGCTACTCTCTCCCACCCAACACGGTTTCCGCTCTGGGTATAACACTAACACAGCCCATCTCTCCTTCTTACACTCTGTCAACTCAGCTTGAGACTCTGGTAACTTAGTTTCATCTTTTCTCTTAGATCTATCTAAAACTTTTAATACCATCTCCCACTCCCATCTACTAAACCATCTATCTAACTTTAACATCTCCCCAGAAACTATATCCTGGTTTTCTAGCTATCTTTCTGACAGGTCCCAAGCACTGAAATGGGGCCAAGCCACCTCCACCTTCCTTCCTACACCCGCAGTAGTTCCCCAAGGCTCTATACTTGGCCCTCTCCTATTTAACATCTTTGTAAATGATTTCCACAAAGCTATTCCCAATACCAATATTGTCCAATACGCAGATGGCTCTACTTTGATCTGCTCTGCTTCCAGCTTTAGAGAACTCCAATCTCTAACTCAAACCGCTTTCACAACCACGGAAAAATGGATGCACGAAAATCACCTCTCACTTAACGCTAACAAAACTAAGATTCTTCTTTTCACAAACTCAAAATCCAACACCACCGAAAAAAATTCATTTAAAATTTCTTGCCTTAACAACTCCAACATTAACACCGTTCCCTCCGCTAAACTCCTAGGTGTCACAATCAATGAACACTTAAAATTCAATACCCATATCCAACTTAACATAAAAAAAACCATATAAAACTCGGCCTGCTATACAGAAATAATCAATTCCTCTCCCCCTCTACTCAACATACCTTAGCCACTACATATCTCCTCCCATCTCTTCTATATGGTGCCCCTCTGCTTACAAATCTATCTTCTACCCTAACCTCCAAACTGGAAGTATGCTACAATAAAATTTCAAAATTTGCCTCCAAGGCAAACTCCCTCTCTCATCACTGCACATCACTACAAACTTTAAAGTGGCTTGAACTCCCAAATCAACTAGACTACCTCCAAATAGTCTCAGCCCACAAGTTAATCTTTCAACCCACCCTCTGCCTCGCACTATCCAATATTCTTCAGCCTTACTCCCCCCCAGACCCCTTAGATCTTCTAACCAAAACCTTATTTCCATCCACAAACCCAAACGCCCAGCAGGTCAACTTTTACTCTCCTTTTCCCTTGCTAAAAAATGGAATGCCCTTCCCTCTGTCCTGAGGACCTGTGACAACCTACACTCCTTCAAAACTCAACTCCTCTGCATACTCATGGAAAATGTAACTGCACACTTCACTCTATACCCCCCAAACTCCCCTCTTCCTTCTCTCCTGGCTAACCTTCATTACCTTCATATTTCTCTCTTGGTCACACTCTGCTAAGGCAACTACTGCTAACCCTATACAATGTTTCCTATCATCCTCCTAGACACTTTCCTTAACTTCAAATGTTACTGAATTACTGATTTGAAGGAATTTGCGGGAGGTAGTCTACGAACTTGAATGCTTACCTCCTACGATTTAAATAATTCAACCTTTTGTATCTAAATCATTTCTACTCTCTTTGAATTCTATTTGTACTTCTAAAAATGTGATCTAAAGATGTAAGTTGACACAATGTTCTTTTGTAGGTAATCATTTTTAGCTTTGAATCTTATTTGTATGTCTAATTATTATGTCTTGTAACATTGTATTGTGGAGCTTTTCTCCCCGGGCCTCCACTGAAAACGGGCTCTTTGGCCTAGTGGACCTTCCCGGTCACCAAACTGGAATAAATAAATAATAAATAAATAACATGAGCCTGCACGTTAGCAAGGGCGAACATAGAGGTTTGAAAACTTGGCAAGGAGAGAGAGGAAACATCCAGTGACTAAAACTTAAACAGCCACAAATCTACTGACAAGAGAGAAGTGAAAGGAACAATGCAGTTTAAAAGGCCTCTGTGCCAGTTGATGAAAGTCTTGATTCTGTTGCTCTGGGACACAGTTTTAGTAGGACTGGAATAATAACAATAATAACAACAATACCTTTTCTGACTAAAACTTAAACAGCCACAAATCTACTGACAAGAGAGAAGTGAAAGGAACAATGCAGTTTAAAAGGCCTCTGTGCCAGTTGATGAAAGTCTTGATTCTGTTGCTCTGGGACACAGTTTTAGTAGGACTGGAATAATAACAATAATAACAACAATACCTTTTCAGAATGGTTCAATGAGAACATCTGATTTACTGCTCAGTCTTTATACTGCTGCTCCTTCTGGCTTCTTTATGTTTAGGGCTATCGATTGTTTAGTCCAATATCAACTTGACCTGACTAATGGTGATATATAAAAGTAAAAAATTGCACTTGACTGTTTGAAAAACTGTGTAATGGTAAGGAGGTTTCTATGGACTTTGAAATGCAAAGTCCAAAGGCTACCCCCACCCTCACAAATCAGCAAAATAATGAGAATAATTAAGCCAGAATGCAGGACTGCAGGTCTGGAAAAATACTGGCTTGGGACTGAAAGTGGCTATACAAGCATCTGAGACAAAGGAGAAATAAACTTAAGGAAAGAAGACAGTGGACTGCTAAAAACAATCAAAGGATAAAGTACCAATGGGACTGCTGTGGTCTAAGAAAATGGAGCTATTATAGGGAACAAAGTTCTTTGTTTTAGGCTGCCATATTTATAAGTTACATAAAATACAGCCCTCACACTGATATTTAAACTGCAGATTTCACTGTTAAATACATATCGATTTGCTTTCAGGGACACTTCTACAGAAAAATAAAAACACACTAAAGAGACAGTAGAGTGCACTGAGTCAATGGTGACTGTGCACAAATACTTGCTCAGAACTGAAAGTGGCATAATAACTGTCTTGGCAAGGAGAAATACGAAAGGAAGGGAGACCACGGGTGACTTCCTTGAAGGCATGCAGTTCCACTGAAAAAAGACAGGAGGATATAAATAATGGGAGTAACAAGTCTAGAAGGAGTGAAGAAAATATAAGAGGAAGGAATAGTTTGAGTAAGAGCACTAAGAGTAAATGTCAGTGTCTGTCAGGAAGTAGGGAGTAAAAGCTGATCAGCAGGATGTCTGTGGAGGAGGCTACTTCTTACAAAGTAGGACACTGAAGCACTTGTCTTCGGACTAGTCGCTGTGCAGGCTAAATTACAAGCAGTAAAGACTAGATGTCCCAACACTTACTTAAAGCATAATGCCAGAGGTGGTACAAAGTTTGTCCTAAATAAATGGTGGGTGGATTGAGAGGACTCAGACTGCATTTTGGATGAGCCTGCTGTGGGTATGCTTTAGGGATGTTTCCAGTGAACTTAAAGCACAAGGGCAGAGGTGGTGCTTGTTCCTTGAAAGTCGTGATTTTTGTTCAGGCAAATCACTGGATAAAAAGTTGAGGAAAATACTCTAAAATGCATTTAAAAGCATATATAATCTCATGGATTCTGAGGAGCTAGCAGCCACTAGGCCCTAGCTTTAATCATGTATTTTTATACAGTTATTAAAGTGTAGTGTTGGCCAGTTAACATGTGACGAAATAATGAAAGTAAAAAAAGTGTAAATTTATTTTCTTACTTGTGATATTTCTTCAGGCAAATCACTGGCTTAAAAGGCTGATAAATTATCTAAAATAAATGCATCTCAGGGCATCTAGAAAAATGTGGCTTCAGAGGCCTAATGGCCCCCAGGCCCCCATCTGAAGTCAGGTATTTCCCACACAGTTACTACACGCAGTCTTAACCATTTAGGATGTGTTGAAATGATAAAAGAAAAAATAAAGTCAAAGAGAAAGACTGAATTTCTTTCTTTCATTATGACTTTTTTGTTTAGGTCACCACTGGGTGAAAAAAGTTGTTTAAAAAGCTCTAAAATTTACCTCAAGGCATCTATAACCCTACGGCTTCTGTGAGGCAAGCTATTCCAGGACCCCCAGCTTAAGTCAATCATTTCTTCCATAGTTACTACAATAATGTCTAGCCCAGTTATTGATATGTTGAAAGGCTATAGGAGAAAGCTGAAGAGTAAGAGAAAAAACCTGCAAAAAAGTAATTTAAATAATTTGAGGCACAATGCTGGGGGGGGAGTTTGATGCAATGGGGCAGTGAGCACCTAAGGTTGCTTCTGGACAGCAGGGGTTTAGACTTGGACATAGCACAGAAAAGGCCTTACTCATCTTCACAAACAAGCATTAAATGAAATCAGAGCAAAACAGTGGCCTTTTTATTGTTGTAATTTAACATTAGCACATTTACAGCCCCTGATGAGATGCAGTTACATTTAAATGCATACACACTTCTGTAAGTTCTGCACTCTTAACATCTCATCTTCCGTCATTACATTATGGTGTTATGGTGCTTTTCATTTTTATTTTCCAGGGTATGTACTTAAACAGTTCTCCTAGTTTTAATATTTTTCCAAATGCTTCTTTCTAGCATTGATTTTATGGTTTATTTTGCAAAAGTATGTATGTGCACAACTACCTATTAATAATAATAATAACAACAATACCTTTTCGGAATGGTTCAATGAGAACATCTGATTTACTGCTCAGTTTTTTCAAGACTGCTGCTCCTTCTGGCTTCTTTATGTTTAGGGCTATCGATTGTTTACCACGAGTTAACATAGCTGAAGCCATGACTGGCACAGTTCTATCCACAAGTACTACTTTTGCACCAAAATCTGCAAGAATCATTCCACAGTATGGAGCCGGAGCCAGACCAGCCAGTTCCAACACACGGATTCCAGATAATGCCATAGTGTCCCCCTGCAAAAAAATACATACAATTCAGAATCAAGCAAAAAGTCAGTCCAGATTATTCTAATATACAAGTACTATGGTACTCTTTTTACATGGCTAGGTTTGTTAAGGCCCTAGGGCCATTAGCCTAGTAACCCCCTATGAGCATATGTATATATATATATATATATATATATATATATATATATACACACACACACACACACACACATATATATATATATATATATATATATATATATACATACACATATACATTACTTATATAAATATATTTATATACTAACATACATATGTATTTTACACACATGTTTATATATATATATATATATATATATATATATATATATATATATATACACACACATATATAACTGTCTGCCAGCATGATGTCACATATTATGTCATCTAACATATCTACATATTTAACTGCCATAATGACAAATGCATGTTTGTCTTACTGCTGAAATTTAGCAACAAGTAGGGAGTGTACTCTTGCCAAATACATTTATAGCCACTGAAACTGAACATCTAAGTAATATTTCACAACTTGATGATTCTCTTATGTAAAACCACGGCCTACACAGAGATGAGCAGTCATTAAGTTGCATACAATTGTTTGTTGTAACAATTTTTACGTCATTAAGCTGGTGCAGAAAAAGCAGCAGTTATCATCTGAATGTCAGTGACAAGTAAATTCACTAGAAATTAAATACTATGGTTCTGTATTCACAGATGACCTTGTTATTGTGTAGATTGCTCATTATGGGAAATCTAGAACATTTTAAGAAGGCATTGGAATGGGTAGTTATAGGTCTGCTAGTCTCATTCCATCCCAGTAAAAGCCATGTCATATTTCTTGCAATTGAAAGCAACATGGAGTACACAGAGCAGAGCTCTTGCCTGTTCATGATTCAGTTATATGACTAGATCACAAACGGGGCAAATGTGAGGGATCCGTAAAAATGTGGTCTAGTGGGAGTTCATCATGACTTTTGTACTGTATCTAACAAGAGGCTGGAGGGGAAATCAAAGAAATTCAAAACAGTAACTAAGACAGAAATCTAGATGACTGGTGAGAGGCGAGACAAGTGGTCACAGATCAGAAATTAGATCATAACCAGTGAAGTGTTGCAGAGTTCTGTGCAGGCATGATGAATGTTCAGGATATTTGTGTCAGGTATAATATTAGGCTATGAGAGCAAGATTAATTTTTTCACTGATGACATCAAGGCTGGTGAAGTCATTATAGGTGGAAGATGCACTCTATGGGCAGCCATGGCTTACAATGGAGATGTATATATTTTAAGGATTTGTAAAACTTCCCACGACTAGATTAACTGTAATGATACTCTATACCAATGCAGGAGTGAGCACTTCCAGGATTGCCAAGTGTGTCCTTGCTAAAATATCAGCTCTACATCTTTTGCAGCTTTCAGGTGTTGCGTAAAGTAAGGTACAAGTAGTTAATGCAGTGTTACATTTTTTTTTTTTGTTCTTAATCCTCATTTTTTTTTCAACAGATTAATTTAATTTCAAATATATTTGATGGTCTTACAATGAAAATTATTAAGTAACCTCTCCTTGTTTTTTTTTCTATAAAGTGTGTGTGTGTGTGTGTGTGTGTGTGTGTGTGTGTGTGTGTGTGTGTGTGTGTGTGTGTGTGTGTGTGTATGTGTGTGTGTGTGTTTTGAGCATCTTTCTTCCAACCAAATGTAAGTCGTGTATAGGAATAAGTAACAAAGTTAGAGGGTAAACCTATTCCTGTTCAGTACTGTTGGCTTCTGAGTTTATAATTACTTTTTAGTTTTTCAAATGCAGAATGAGGCTAATTGGTTATGCCCAGTTCTTGGTCAATGAAGGTGGATAAATAAAACTGAATGTTTGCTGACATACTTCTGAATTAGAAAGGGTGAAAGATGTGTTTATGTGTTCCCTAAAACAGAGGCTAGCCCAGTGTATATGTGTGATTAAAAACAAGGGCGCCAACAGCCCCCTTGCCAAGTGCACTGACACTTGTAAAGACTGTGAAATTCAAATTCTATATCTTTCTATCTTGGAATCCATTAGAAAAAAAAATGAATAGAGAAAACAAATTTAAAATCAAAGAAAATGAATTCCATTAGCAATTTTACTTGAATGCTTACCAACACTCTAGCCTTAACATCATGGCACCCATCATCAAGGGAGTTCACAAGCTCAGGCTGCTGAAACATCATGACTTTTAAAGGCTTGGGTAAGGCTCACACTTAAGCAGATACTTTCTCATATCCTGATCTTAAGTGTGACCACGTCTACTAATTGAACCTTATTCCAGCTAATTGTATGGACACCAGATTAAAACAGATTGACTTATGGTCAAGAAGGCCATCACTACTTATTTTGCGGGGCACTTATTTTTTATCTTTACTGCAAGTTAGACTTCATTTCTGTGCTCCTTTACCTGTATACCAAAAGCCATGGACAAATTATGAGCACAGGTGGAGCTTCAGCTTTGCTCCACCTCAATCGCACTGGATATCCATGGAATGATCATTTATACCACAGGACCGGAAATGTCAATTACCAGCTGTTTTTTTTTTTTTTTTTACAATGGACACATTTAGAAACTTTAAAAGCAAAGGGGAACTGCCACTACCCCCTCGTCTACCCCTGGAAGTATTTGAGCATTTCTTCAAAAGCTGTGCTTCTGCACTTTCTCTGAAAGATCTGGAATTTGTTTTCAAACTAGATGCGCAAGCTCTGCACTTCTCCCTGCTACAAGATGATCACAACATCAACATAAAGAACAGCACTGTTATCCCTGCATTATCACAGTGAATTCCATCTACTGTATCCCTTGAATGTGCTCTCCTGCCAGTCAACCAAAAAATTTCTCATGCACAATGTTCTTTAACCATGGGTGCGCCCACCTTCACTAGTTAATGTTTTTATGGAATGGATCCCCTTAATTCTAAGCTTACTACTTTTCAATGATGGAGAAGAGAGCAGTACTTTACCCTGGTTTTCTTTTACATGGCTCTGCCTCAACCACTGAACTCAGGCTATTAGTTGCGATGCTCCTGTTCTTCACATACGGCCATTAAACCATTGTTATTATTATATAAATTTATTACATAAATCATCATTACCAGAATGATACAGCCTCATCACCAAAATAAACAAACAACTCAGTAGCTTAAAATCCACCAAAGCCAAGTTTGAGGCTAAAACAGCTAACCATACCAAAGACAATCACAAGACATTTTTTGATTATGTTCACAATCTCAAAAGTACAAAGCACATCTGCGTTGAGCTGATTGTGAATGACGTTTCCTACCCTGAGGCTGAAGTTATAGAGAACTTACTTGCCAATAAATTTAGCTCTAACTTTACCCCTCTCTCCCCTCCATTTTTCCCTCAAGACATACCTCAAACTGGCTTGGCTACAGTTATCACACAAGATACCAAATCCTAAAAGCCCTATCAAAGCATAAAAATTCTGCATTGATGGGTCCTGACAATATCACAGGATACACCTTAAATAGCATTGAGCATGATTTAGCTACTGCCCAAGAACACTGTTCAAGCTCAGCCTCTGTACAGGTTTTCTACCAAGTGAATGGAGAAAGGCTACAGTCATTCTAGTGCCTACAGAAAGACTTTCTACAGACCAGGCAATTACAGATCCATAAGTCTGACCAGCCTCATAAGCAAACCTATGGAAAGACTTATCATTGACCTAATCAATAAGGACACAGGGAAACTCCAATCACGGGAACCTCCAATCACTGAACTATTCCCATTTTGGATTCATCAAAGGGCAGATCACGCTTACTCAACCTGGTGGACATTTTTGAAAAGCTCAACAAGGAAATAGATGAAGAGAAAATGATATAAACCACATACCTCAACCTGGCCAAAGCTTTTGACACAATCCCCCACTAAGGCTTAGTAGAAAGACTAAATAAACTGGGAATAAACCTCTATGTCACCCACTGGGTTGCTAACTGGCTCACAGATTGGATGCAGGAAATCAAAACAGTTGAAGTTACCTCCACAAAGAGACCAGTCACCACTGGAGTCCCCAGGTTTCTCTGCTGGGACCTCTCACATTTGGCATCTGCTTCTTTGAGGTAAATCCTAAGTCTGCAGATGACTGCAAACTAAGAGTGGTCATTGAATCCCCAAATGACTCAGCCATCTTGTTGGAAGGATTGTCTCAAATAGTTCATGCCAATATTATGGATTGAAGACTAATGCCAAAAATCCATTGCTGTATCCTTTGGGAAGTCATCTACCCTGGGGAATTACCACACTGATAAATCACCCCTAGGAGATGACCTAGTTGTTTGGGATTTAGGAACATATGCGGGCAGTAACCTAACTTTCAACCAACATGTGTCCACAGCCATAAGAAAGTCCTTCTAAACTGCACAGCTTACAAAGAGAAGGCATTATGTCCTGATCTAGAGATGTCATTGCCCCCCTTTACTAAATCCTCATTAAGCCAGTCATTGAGTTTAAAGTCCCCTTTGGCATGCATCTGTCCGGACACATGCAACAACTGGCATACCCACACAGATATCTTACTAAAAGGATACAAGGCCTAGAAGAGAGACTTTGGAGTGATTATGTATCAGTTTTCTGTACTTTCTTGCTGTACTTTTCTGCCTAAACGCCGATTTTCCAGCGTTTATTGTGATTCAAAAGCTAGTTTTTTTTTTCACATATTGTACTTATTTGAATGCCTGCACTTTTAAAAAGTTGTTTTTGCTTAAATAATTTGTAACTGTTGTAGGCTACACACTAAAGTGCGATAGCCTTTTCTGGTCATTTGTAGTCGTTTAAAGCTGTTTTAAGTGTATTTATTTACTGTTTTTGGCTTATCTTTTCAAAAAAAAATCCTTGTTTCTCACCTTTCTAAGCTAGTATAGTCCAGTTTTCAGGCTAGTGCTGAATTCAGGGCTGTGTTACAAGTTTCTGAGTTGCCCATACCTTACTTGGATAAAAGGAAGTTTCTCTGTTCACCTGTGAGAGAGGGGAGCTTTGAGCAGCCTATCTGTCCCTGGAGGAGTGGTTCCAGCACAGACGTTAGTAGTTTATTGGCCATTTTGGGCTAATTTCTATCTCTTTCATTTCCCTGCTATAAAAACCGCGTTTGCACAGTTTTGTGCACCGGCAGTGCCTGTTAGCTAGGGTTAAATGATTTCCGGTTCCACTAAGTCCCCTCTTCAGTTTTCCCCTTGAAACTAGTCTAACTCTCAACAAGCATCCTACAGCCTAGCACTTGCTCAGACATAATAGCAAGCACTAATATACCCTGACACTTGATTGCCCAGCAGGGCAAGGCTCTTTATTTACCCCTCACCAACCAAGCGACAAAGCAGCTCACCCTACTATTCAGGCATGACCAAAGGGCAATTTCAGGTGTACTCTCCAGTCCAGAGGGTGAATCTGGGTATCCTGAGGCAATGTTACAACTACCTCATGTACACAGACAACCTCTCCTCCTACCACAAAAGACTAACATATGCGAGACATGCAATTATACAGCCAAACTAGAGGCTAAGCTGTCTCCACCCAAGACTGGAACAGACAGTCAAGAGGAGAAGGTTAACACTTGCACCACACCTCCAGCCACACACAGACCTAGTAAACCAGACCTACTAAACCAGCACTAGCAAAAAATACACATAAATACACAAAATCAGACTCGGAGGCTCTAAATAAAAACCTGCAAAAACATCAGAGACCTCCAAAGCAGGCACCCAAACAACTTGCACCTACCGTCACAAACCAGACAACACATAAAACACAAAATTAGTGTGCCACACAATCACAGCCCTTAAGGCGAAATAATACCTAACACACTAGTAATAGGTGACTCTATAGTCAGGCACACTGATGTCCCACTCACTAGGCTGGATAAGCAGAAGGTTACTGTTAGCTGCCTGTCGGGAGCCAGAATCCGGCACATAACACAAGCACTCAGGTCACTCCAGGACAAGTACGAATATAACTCTGTCATTGTTCATGTTGGTGTGAATGACCTGAGATGTACCTCCTTGGACTACATGAAAAGGGACATGGAAGAACACTCTGATCATGTAGCCCAGGCTGAATATGACCCTGTTGTAGTTGTGGTGTGATTTATATTATAGGGTGTAATTGTGACTGTTTTTTGGTATATTGGTCAAACCACGAGGAAGGTCAAGGTGCGCATTATGGAACAGCTTAGTGATGTGAAAAGGAAAAAAACTTGCGAGTCCAGTGGCCATGCACTTCCTGTCAAAACATAAAGGGTTGGAAGATAGTTTATTTTTAGCATTCTTGCATGCCCCACGTCTTTAGGTGGTAATTTTAAACATCAGTTGAATAAACTGGAAAGTCATATGATTATTAATTTTCATACATTATACCCCCCAGGGAATGAATTTGGAAAACAATCTTAACATTTGATACAGCTTAGTAATGCATTTGAATCATTGTTATCAAAAGTTAAAATATCAAGTTGAGAAATAAAGTTCTTATAATTAGGTTATGTATAATGCTTTAAGAATTCACATTTGGTATGTGTATTTATTATATTATATATATTGTATTTATGATATATTAAAAGTGAATGTATTTAAATGTGGAAATATTTGTTATGGATGTACACATTTTTATGGAGATATTTTTATGCATTTCTAGATATTAATTTGTATAAAAGGTATTATAGTCATATTTAAATATTATCATGAATTAATTTGTAGCTAATGGGGGTATTGTTTACAGGTTGAACAACATTGTCTTTCAGAGTGTTTGTAACTTTTCAAAGAAAACTGGTTGTATGGTGAAGTATTTATTTAATTATGTAATTAATGTAATTAAGATAGTTTAATTGATTTATTGTTGGTTTAAAATGGTATATAAAGGGATTTATTGGGAAGCTGTAAATGTTCCAGAAGAAGGCGAAAAGCCGAGGTACCAGAATGGTTGTAATAAAGAACTATTTACCCTGATGGTGGATTTCCTTGTCTTTCTTTCGGGTGGTATGAAGATTTGGTATGACCCTGACCCTGAGAAGCATCCTGCCCTCAGCAAGAATGATACCTCAGTATAAAGACAAAATTATCAATTTCAACAATTGGCTAAGCTTCTGGTGTCATTCAGTCCAGTGTCTGTCAGCCTGTGACGACATGCTCGACAAGCTGCGTTGCTTCGCAAGAGATGGCTTGCACCTGTCACCCCTAGGCTTTTGAATACTGGCCAAGGCTCTTACTGCCCCCATAGTGCCTTTTTTAGGCAAGGCTCAAAATTCAATAACAAAAAACTGAGGGTTATGCTACTCAATGCCAGGAGTTTAAATCTCAAAATGCACGTGCTCGAAGCACTCCTCAGTGTGGAGAACGTCGACATCTGTGCAGTAACTGAAACCTGGTTCAAGGCTCCAGAAAGCACCCCAGCACTAGCGGGCTACAACTCGTACCACACATTTCACCCACAGAACACGGACCGAAACACAAAAGGAGGGGGTGCATCCATATTCATCAAGGATACCTATACCTCCAGGTTAGTGGCACAGCATGATACCTCTGAGATAATCCATGTGCAACTAACATCGGGCAAATCTGCAATGCAAATTGTGGCCTGCTACAGATCACCCTCCATGACTCAGGACCACCACTCCACCTTTCTAGAGACCCTGGAAAACATGAAGGTCCTACCGAACACCCTGATATTGGGTGATTTCAATTACCCTACCATTAACTGGGAAAACTACTAGAGAACAAACTCCCAGGCTCAGTGCTTCTTGGAATTCATCAACTCAAATGCCCTGGATCAACTGGTAAACTCCCCTACCAGAGGTGAAAACATATTGGACCTGGTAATAACAAACATGGGCAACAAGTGTTCCACACTGGAGATCAACCCATCACTGGTTAGATCAGACCATAAACTAATCACTCTGGATGTCCACACCCAACCCCCACCTAAGAAAACCACAGTAAAAACTTTTCTAAAGCAAACTTTACCTTACTTAAGACAGAGACGGTAAGTTTCACAGCTCCCACGCTAAAGGATAATGCTGCACAAGATGCAGAAACCTTTACAAATGCACTCTATGAGCACCTACAAGGATGCATGGATCATGCCATCCTTAGCAAAACCAAGACTCACTCCTCTAAGAGAAGGATACTAGTCTGGTGGACCCCTGCCATAAACAGGCTGTACAATAGAAGAAGGAAACTAGTTCAGAAAAAAAGCAAATCCCAAGAAGGAGACATCCTTGATCAGTATCAGTAAGAAACTAAGGTCCTTCATAAAGTCATCCAAGGCTAACTTCGAAAGAAAAATAGCCAAGCAATCAAAAGATAATCACAAAACCTTCTTTAGCTATGTTAAGAATCTAAATGGCAACTCACAGATATGCACTGAACTAGTAAAAAATAGCACAAAATATACTGAACCTACTGATATTGCCAACATCCTGGCAGATTCAGTGCAAACTTCACCGCCCTCTCACCCCCAAAAGGGCCCACAACAATACCGGAAAAGTGTAGTGTCCCGGAAATCACAGACTCACAGGTGAAAATAGTCCTTTCAAAAGCCAAAAACACAGCGTCAATTGGGCCAGATGGTGTCCCAGGCTGCATCTTACACAAACTACAGAACGAACTAACCCCCACCTAAACACACTGTTCAACCTCAGTCTCTCCACAGGCTACATGCTCATAGAATGGCGCACAATGGTTATTCCACTCCACAAAGGAGGGGCCACAACTGACCCTGGTAACTATCTCCCCATAAGCCTGACTAGCCTGGTCTGCAAGGCTATGGAGCGCATCATCATGGAACTCATTAACAAAGACATTGAGAACCTCCAAACACTTGACCTGATCCAGTTCGGCTTTGTTAAGGGCAGATCATGCCTACGAAACCTGGTTGACTTCTTTGAGACAGTCACCAAGGCCATAGAAGAGGGAAAGGTAGTTCACACAGCCTACCTTGAACTTGCCAAGGCTTTCGACACCATTCCCCACTCGGGTATTACAGAAAAACTCACCAGCATGAACATAAACTCCTACGTCATGAGATGGGTTGCCAACTGGCTTACAGACAGAATTCACATGGTAAGAATAGCAGGCTCCAGGTCCGACTCTAAACGAGTCACAAGTGGTGTCCCGCAAGGCTCGGTCCTGGGACCTCTACTGTTTGACATATACTTCTCAGAAGTACAGGCAAACACAAGAGGACTATGGCTAACCATGTCCGCTGCTGACTGCAAACTGGGAGCCATAACTGACTCTCCGGCTGACACGGATATCCTCCAAAAGGGCCTTACTGAGACGGACACCTGGTGTCAAATTCATGGCCTCAAGCTAAATGCCAAAAAATGCATAGTCATCCCATTTGGGAAAAACAAAACATCCAAGAATTACCACACAGGTGGCAGCCCCCTTAATACAGAAGAGGTAATAACAAATCTGGGGACCCAGGTACATAGTAATCTCTCCTTTGACAATCATATTGCCAAAGTAGTTAGGAAATCCTTCTATGTGGCCCATCAAATTACTAAAGGGTTGAACCCGAGAAATAAAGAGGTTATAGTGCCCCTCTACTCATCACTCATCAGACCCATCATAGAGTACAATGCCCCATTTGGGATGTTCCTCACAAGACACTTCCAACAGCTGGAGAGACCACTAAAGTACCTCACTAAGAGGATTACTGGCTTCAAACATATGTCCTATGCAGCCCGACTGAAAAAACTCTGGTTGTACTCAGTGGCATATCGCTTACTCAGAGGTGATCTCTGCCTGACTTACAAAGCCATGTCCAACTCAGAATTGATGGACATGCTCCACCTAAAGAAATCCAAGTCACTGTGTGCCATGTGCTCTAGTGAGCTAAACCTCACCACAACAATAAATAGGACATGCTGGAGGGATAGATTCCTGTCACAGAGACTCCCCATGATTTGGAACAAAATTCCAAACTACATTAGGCAGAGCACTCTTCAAGAGAAACCTTGACGAGTGAACAGGTAACAGAAAATACACCCCTGGAATAATTTCATTGGTTCTGCTTGACAGAGGATCAGTTAATTAATCAATGGGGCGGCGAAAGCCGACACACTCTGGCTAGGCTTATAAATGCTCTCGGGCAGACAGCCTAGTACCTACCTATAAACCTATGAATAGGATATGTTAATTTGAACAAAAGGGAAATTGGCAAGGCTTTAAATGGCCCGCAAGCGCAGCTAGCCTAGTACTTACCTATGAACCTATAAACTTCAACATGTTCTTGTGAAACTGGTATAGTGGGACTAAGGTTCTTACAGACTGGTCGTTTGTCCCTCTGCTAATAGTTATACACTGAATTCCATATACTTACTACTTGCACAAACAGTAATGTAATTTTTCTTATCTGATCAAATCTCTAGCTTACAGATGAAAGTACTTTATGTTATGTATTCTTTACTGTAATATCTCCGCTCTGAATAATATCTAGTTACTACTAACTTTTATGCACTATAACTGTTCTCTTGCAATTTATGTTGATTTTTATAGACATATTTAATGGGTAACTATGAATCTTTCTTCCCCTCTTAGTGTATGAAAGCAATGCATGCATTATGCTTCTTAGCATGAAACTCCTCTTCAGACATCTATTGGCTTATTGACTCCACCTCTTGTTTTGTTACGGCTTGCACACACTGGGAATTATTTGGAAAATTTCACTTTCAACTTTCGCTCCTGATTGTTTTTTAAATCAAGTATTTATTTATTTGGCAGAGTCTTTACTATGGTGATCTCCTTCCAGTGGGTGAATCTTTCCAGCAGTGACTGGTTTCTGCTCATCTTCCATTTTCACATATTATCTCCAATAGGCCATTTCTGTAACTGTACTCCATTCCACTGGTTGAGTGCCTCTGTGTGTAAGTCCCTGCACCCATTCTGCCATTTAACGGTTGTGTTTCTAACAAATGGGTTTATAGTTGAGGGGGTCTTGCCATAAAGATGAAAGTGCTCATATTTAGACTGAATAAAGATAATCATTTTTAATGCACTCTCAGACTACTTTGCTTTACCTGATAATTAACCTTGATGTAACAAAAGAAAGTTGTAGTAGTTAGTCCTTGTTGATTTTTGTATATCTGATCAATCTATCTACAGACATATGTGTGTGTGTGTGTGGGGGGGGGGGTGTACATGTAGGCGGGAGCATGAATTAAAAACAGTCTGGGGCCTAAGGTTTTACTTAGTCCAGCACTGGCTACACAGCTAGAAAAGCATATCTCAGTGATGTCAGAGTTGCCAACTAACTCTACACAGTACTAGTATGGCAGTTTCTACAGCACTCTGATAATTTCTGGACACCATAATCAGAAACAGAGCTGTCAGTCAGAAACCATGTGGCAAACTTACCAAAATGGCCAGTTGTATGAGGAAAGGTGAAGACAAACAGGCATATACACTATACTAGAAGATGCAGAGGGAACATACGATTATGATATGGGCACCTGTCACTTTCAGTGTTAAGTCAGAGAGTTGAAAAGGAAGAAGAGATAAATGGGGAAGAAGGGGTCATGTACTGTTTTACACACAGGTCCCCAGTATACAGTAGAGGGTTCAAAGGCACCTGGGACAGGATGGAAGAAGGAAAAGGCATCTGCTGAAGAGCTGCCTGTAACAACTAGTAGGAAAAAGTCTTCCTGTTACTATATTTGTATACTGTGCTACAATTAAATGTTCCTACCGTACAGTAAAAGGATTTCAACTGTAATAAGATATGCTGTCTTTTATTTATTTCAGTCATTCATGCATTGTATTTACTCACCAAATACAATTATAAGAACAATCTAAGGATAGAATGGGAGGTGGGGGGGGGGGGTAGCAACATAAAATATCAGCACAAAACTACCAGGGTCCACCTGTAAGGCTAAATATCCCATAAAGAATGAAAAAAAGAATTGCAAAAGAAAAACTGTCCATTATGTTGCTGACTTTCTAGATAAAGAGGATAAGAATCTTCCCAGAAATTATACATTTTTTTCCTGTGGCAAAGAATCATTACACACAACTGTTTCTTAAAAGCACAATAGACAGACTTGCCTATTCTACTTGACTAAGGGTGACAGGACTGCAGCTTAACAATTTATAAGGCCATAGTGAAACAGTCAAATAAATGCTTTTGATGTGTATCAATTGTCTGCCTTGTAGCAGGTGTTTCCTGTGCTGCATAGGAAGCCATTTGCTTTTTGAGGGTGAAAAAGTGGTGCTCCTGAGAGGGCGTGTTAGTGATTAAGTCACAGATTTTGTTTTCAATCTTCTGTAGTGAGAAGCATTTTTTTTCATAGAAGCTGTGGTTATTATAAGTAGTTCATATTCGCATTGGGCCGGAAGGACTCCTTTGTTTATGGCTGGTTTGGATAGGTAGGGTGAGATTTTCCTGGCTCAGAAGAGAAGTGAATTAACACCGATTTCTCAATAATGGTCTGGAATGTTAGTGTGATTGGTCTAGCCACAAACCAAGGTAGTCGAAGGAGCTGATTATCTCTACTGGTGTGCCACAAAGAGTAGTGATACTGAAGTACTTTGGTGACTTTTAAGATCCTGGGTGGTGCCAAATAGCATACTTTTTGTTTTTGTAGGGTTAAGTATTATCTTGTGGTTAATGAGTCAGGAAATGAGGGAGTTAAGTTTTTTTCACATCTCTGTTTCTACTGCAGAGTGGCTGCGGCTTGACCTAAAGATTACCATGGTATCAGCATACAGGATGAATGGCAGAGTAGGAAGGTTGTGAGGTAGTTTGTTAATAAAAAGAGAAGAGAAGCTTGGCTATAACCTTGGAGTACTTCCACTGAAATAGGTGTGGACTGAGGGGAGTAACAGCCTGATTTACCTTCAAAGAATCTGACAAAAAATCCTGGAACCAAGTGATTGAAGTGTTAATAAAGACAATGTTCTGAAGAAACTGATGGTGGAGTTGGTGGTTTATTAGGTCAAAGGCTCTTTGGAGGTCAACAAGTACTGCTTCTATCAAGTTGTCTTTGTCCCTGTTGAGGAGAATGTTGTCAGCTAGGCATCAAAGTGCTATAATTTTACAATGACTTGTATAAAACCATTTAAGGGTAAGAAGATGGTATTGCTGATTTAAGCTTGATAGTTGGGTGCAACTACTTTTTCTAGCACCTTGCTAAGAGTGGGTAGGATGGAAACAGAATGAAAGTTTGAGGTCTTTTTAGATTTATACTGTTTGGGCAGTGGAGTAATGCATGCTGACTTCCAGATGTTGGACAGTATATTTTGTGACAGGCAAAGGTTGCAGATGTGAGGAAGATGCTGGGTCAGAAATTCCCTTCAATGGTAAATAAAATAGAGGAAAATAGAGGAAAATGTGACTTGAACCTGGAGGGGGATTGTCTTCAGGCATATCTTCAAGTAGGTTAATGGTTACTTTCCGTGAGAATTAAACTCTAATTAAAATATGGGCAAATAAACAGATTTTTCTAAGTCAGTTAAAAATATTCCTGATGTTTCATTCTTACTGCACTTAAATTAATATATAACAAAGAAGTAAAAACAAAAGTGTCTAGATTAACTAGTTTTCTACAGAACATAATAAGCTAAGCATGGGCTTGCCTTTTCCCACTTCAGCTGAAGGCTCATACAATAAGCTAAACATTGTTTTGACACAGGTGTCTTGTGTAACTTTGACATCAGAATACGCACTTTTCAATATCAATCTATGCCACTGAACTCATAATTAACAAATTATTAACTACAAGCATTAACAAATTATTGCAAGAGGACTATAAACCACCCAATAATTTGTACCAGAGCGAGAAAAAGAAAACATTTTAAAAGTTTCAAGATGTAAAGAAGTGGATGAACTTTTATCAGCAGATAAGAAGGCTAACAAAAATTAGCTAACCTAGTTTAAAATTTTGCATTTGTCACTACTAGAAAATATATTTTTATTTTCTGGAGACATTATACAAAACATAATCTAACACGATATGTTACACTTCATGTAAAATATTTATGTCTATAAATCAATGGTCCCTATCAGAAGGATGATTCTCACAACAGCAAACATCAAAAGACTGAACAGGGAACAATGAAAACTCAGAAGGTCGAAAAACAAAACAAAACATAAAAATAAAATACATCGGCATTTTTGCAGGGGCACAAGCCGACTTGCAGTCCCTGCTAATTATATATAAAAACTCTGACATCACACTAAACTGGGGAAAGAAGCAAAAACCTAATCCACACTGTGCCTTTATACTGCGCAATCAAGGCCTTTGATGTTCGACCTTCTGGGTTTTTGATGTTCCCAGTTCGTTTTTTTTTTACATCTGCTCTTGTGAGCTATCATCATTTCTGATAGGGAAATATATATATATGTATACAGTTATGTATATTACATACACACATTCACATATCCAAAATTACTAGCATTACAGTCCGTGTGATACCAAGTAACGTGAAACAATGTCATCTTGTGTATGCGTGTATGTGTATATCTTTATATCCTTCTCTCTCTCGTTTTATATCTGTATGTGATGACCCATCACTGGACCAGTAATCAAGGAGCATCAATCCCCATCACTGGCACCAGTGGGGAACGTCAAGGAGCATCAATTCTCACCATTGGCACCAGTAGGGAATGTACACTGGGAGGATGACAAGTACACACACACTACTTCCAGATGTAGCTCTCCGCATCATGTGCAATTTCCCTTAACAGCACACAGAATCCCCAGTTCCAGGCTGGTTTCTCCCTCTTTCTTCAGATCCCCAGTAAGACTTCCCACTGGCAGAGCTTTAGAGTTGAGATCTCAGCTGAGTGGCCAAGCCAAGACCTCCAACACCCTCTCTGCCCAACCAGTACTTTGCGTCCCTGCCCAAGTAACTGAAACACACATTGTTTGAGGTTTGATTTATACATATTCACACACATGCACACACCTGGGAAAGGCTGGCACAGGTTTACTAGCTATGCCTCCTTTTGCCCAGACTATAAGGTAGTTATCACTGCCACCAGCCAGCTCCTTATTGGCTACTTTAAGGCCTTAACAAAAGGTGTCCAATCTTACTGTGTAATATTACTATTAATACAAATGGTAGTTTGACCAAGAGCAAGTGTCACCAAATAAATATGCAAGTACTCTCAGAACTTAAATATATGTAATAATAAATAATAAAAGAACAATACAATACTAAATTCATATTTACAGTGACGTCAGAGTTCAAAATCACAAGAAATATTTAAAACAACATTCAGGACAGTCTCAAAAAAAATAAAGAAAAAATATTTTAATTATTATTTTATTTATTTATTGACATTTGTTAACCTGGTTGGTCCAACTGGGCTTGTGGTCCATTTTCAGTGGAGACCTGAGGAGAAAAGCTCCATTAATAGACATTTACAGTATATTACAATGTTAAACAACTTTTGCGTTAATACAGATATGAGAGACAGGAGAAAAGAGTCTATATACAAAGTAGAAAGCATACATAATGCAAAAATCATCCATAATATTTTACATGGAGAGCATATTTAAGTACAAAGTTTAAAAAACTATTTTCTTCTTCATAGTGTTTGGTTGAGTGAAATCACTATATGGCAGTTTAACAAGGGGGTATTCAAAGTGGTGGAGTAAAAGTCATGTGAATGAAGTGTAAGGAGGCTAGGTAGGGTCATGGCAGGGGCAAGTCTTGGAGTTGAGTAGATGAGTTTTTAGTTCCGTTTTAAAGTGAGAGGAGTGGGCAATGGAACGTATTTAAACAGAAGTTTGCTCCAGGCATGGGCTACATAGTATTTATATAGAATTTTACCTACAGATTTTTTTTGGTTGGTAAATGTCCAGTAGCTGTTGGTTTGAATTATGGATGGTCCGAGATGGAGTATAGGTTAAGGAAGAGATTAAGGAAGCAAGAGATGGACAGAATGAGGGTTTGTATAGAAGAGAGTGTAGCATATGAAATTGAGATACACTGGAGAGAGTGTAATGCAATACAGTGATGTGAACTGTATGGGGAGTTAGTAATGAATCTAGCTATTTTGTGGTAATTATTTTGGAGTTTATTCAGAATAGTGGCATGGATGCTGGTAAGAACTGAAGCAGCATATAGGAGGGAGGGAAGGAGGAGGTCCAAGGGTGAGTCTAGCTTCAGGGATTAGAAATGTTTTGTTCCGATACAGTAGGCCCAGTTTCTGGTGTGTTTTTCTATACATTGGAGTACGTGAAGGTTGAATTTTAATTCATCAACGATGACCTCAAGGAGTTTTGTGTGGGTATCAGGTTGGATAGTTGTGTTATTTGAAGATTTAATAACAAAGGTGGATTTATGGTGAGTAACAGAACGGGGAAGGAAGAGTAGGAGTTTAGTCTTTTTGGGGTTTAGGATCAGTAGGTTGTCTGAGACCCATTGTTCAGTGGATAGAAAGGCATGTTGGGTTAGGGTATGGAGCTCGGAGATGTTGTTTGAGATAGAGATAAGTGTCGAGTCTTCAGCATATTGAATGAGTGAAGATTCTTTGCAGGAAGTTAAAAAGATCATTGGTAAAAACATTGAAGAGAAGGGGACCTAAGATGGAACCTTGAGGAATACCTGTTGGAATACGATGGAAGGGTGAGGAGGATGAGATCCATTTGACAGATTGTTCCTTACCAGACAGGTAACTAGTGAACCAAGCAAGGGCGGAGGAAGACAGGTTGAGATTGGCAAGTTTGGGTAATAATAGAGGATGAGAGCCAGTATCAAAAGCTTTGGAGAGGTCGAGGAAGAGACAGGAAACAAGTTTATTGTTGTCTAGGGCCTCAGCGATGGAGTGAGTAAAGGAGAGGAGGGCAGTGGTAGTGCCATGGTTGGGACGAAATCCGTGTTGGGTGGTGGTGAGTAGGATGTGCTGGAGGAGGTGGTTTAGAAGCTGTGTGTGAATACAATTTTTCTAGTATCTTAGAGAGGGGGACATAATGGCAATGGGTCGGTAATTGGCAAAGTCAGTGGAGTTACCAACTTTATGTAGAGGGATAGTAAAGAAAGATTTCCACAGGGTGGGAACAGTTGATTCAAGAATTGCCTGTTTATTAGTATAGATATAGGACAGGCTACAGAGTTAGCAGATAGCTTGAGGAAGGTAGGAGGTAGATTGTCAGTGAAGGGAGAGAGCAGGGTTTTAGCTTAAGAACTACAGATTTGATGTAAGTAATAGGAACTGGCTGAAAGGAAAACAGAGTTTTGTTTGGAGAGTTAGTAGGGGTAGGTGTTGAAGTAGGATTTGTGTTGGAGGATATGAGATCCTGAGTAGTGTCAATAAAGTTTTTAGGAGGGCAGCAGTTTCCTGTGGGGATGTGTTTGGACAAGGGGAGGGGTTAGAGGGACTGCCTGGATGGAGGATATTATTCAGAGTAGACCAAAACTTTTGAGGACTGGATTTGTTGTTTAGCTGGGCAGAGCAATAATAGACCTTTTTGTCTTTTATGGTTTGTTTTTTTGTAAGGTTTCTTAGTTGTCTATATTTCAGAAGTGGTAGTTGTTTTGTTTTAGTCCAGGCTTTCCAAGCACTGTCTCTTTGTTTCATAAGGGACTTAGTTTCCTTGGAAAGCCATGAAGCATGATTTGATTTTTTTCTTATTTTCCTAGAGAGGGCAAGGGAGTCCAGAGTATTCAGGAAGATGTTACTGAACATACTTACAGCATCGAGGGGGATTTGTTTAATGGTGGACCAGCTTATACTGGGGAATACAGAGTTAAATTGGGAGATATCAAAAGTAAATAGTTTTCGGCAATCTCTATTAAGATGGGGTTTAGGATTTTGGGAGTAGTATCTTAAGACAGAAGTAGGGAGATGGTCACTAAGGGAGTCAGGTAGGATGGTGGGTCTGTGGTAGTGGTGGGGGAGTTGGTGAGAATCTAGTCAATTGTGGAGCTATACAATGAATTTTTGTGGAAGTAGGTGGGGGATGAGATCAGTTGGTGGAAGCCATGTAGGTGGGTACTGAGTTGAGGATAGTCACTAGAATGTTTGGCCCAGTCTATGTTGACATCACCTAGGATAAGGGTTCCATATGGTATGTTGTGTGAAAACAAGGATATGATGTTTTCTAGGATGGGTAGATTGTTACCAGGAGGGAGATAGATGGAATAAATGGCAATTTTTTATGAAAATTCAAATGGCAGTTAAGGATGATAAGCTCAGCTGGGTGGAAGTCAGGAATGGGAAGGGGTGAGGTGAGAGTTTAAGGCTATTGGAGTAGAGGATGGCTATGCCACCCCCTTTTTTAGCAACTCTGTCAGAGCGAAAGATATTATAACCAGGAGGGAGTATTTCACTGTTAGAGATTTGTGGCTTAAGCCATGTTTTTGATAGGGAGAGAATGTGAGGGGTAGTCTGACCTATCCATGTGTGCAGCTCAGTGATTTTATTTGTTAGGTTCTGAATATTCAGTGAGTATACAGTTAAGTATTTAGACTGTGATGAGGTTTTTTGTCTGAGGATGGAGGTGGTGAGAACTATGTGAGGAGGACAAGGTGTGGAGGTTTTGAGGGGTGTGCAAGAGAGGGGAGAGGAAGAGGGGCCTGAGTTTGGATGGATGTCACCAGAGCAAAGGTTTACTCAGAAAAGAGAGTGTAGCAAAAGGTAGATGGAGTTTATATAGCTTTTGCTTAGGTTTGTATGTAGGTTTAAAGACTTGGAGTATGGAGAGTTCATGTAGACATGTGGTGGTGAAGTTGAATAGAGTTGGGGAGACAGTAAATGAGGAAATGGTTGGGAAGATGTCGTTTGTGTAAGCAGTAGGAAAGCATAAGTGTGGGTTACAGAGATGGGAGTGACAGGAGGTGATGGAAGAAAGAATCAGGAGCAGTGTAGTAGGAATAAGAAGGTTTTGCATTTTAGAGTGTGTTTGGAGGGGTAGAAAAGTAGGTAGAACAGTGAGGTGTAGGAAGTGATGTAGGGATGATTGACAGAATTTTATGGTGGGAGTGGTTACTGACCGGAAGTTGTGTGTGAGAGGATAGTGGGACAGGAAGCTGAGGGAGAGGTTGGTATAAAGGAAATTGTAATGGGTGGGTGGGAATGGGGGTAGGGTAGAGGAGCAAAGTGAGCCCAAGCGGAGTGGGGCTACATCCACGAAGAAAAGGCTCAAAAAACAATCAGAGAAACAAGTAGGTAGGACAGATAAGTGAGCAGCAGAGACAGTGAATTTCAGCTACAAATCTGGGGTAGCTGAGATGAGGTCAGTGGCATTAGAAGTTAAGGCACAGCAGAATGGCAGCTAGACAAATAGCCAGGAAGGGTATGGAGGAGTTTTAAGGTTTACAGCTGGGTAGGGGAGGCAGAATAATAAGTAGGGGGGTCAAGCAGACAGGAGGTACAGTTCAGATAGGAGAAGAATAGTTAGAGGGAGGTAGGAAGAGAGGGAGAGCAGGACAAATGTAGAAAAGAGAAAACAGCAGGGAGCAGTCTGCAGGTGAGCTAGAGTGTAGCCACCACAGGAGTAACCAGGACTATTGGTAGCAGCTATCTTATACAGATAAAGTGGACATACTTAATAGTTTCACAGTAGAAAGGGATGCACCCTTGGAGGGACGTGACTGCAGGTATTTCCAGCAGAATGACCAGTGGGAACTGAAGCTGCAGAGGTAGCTTGATTTACCTAAAAAATAAGAAGACAAAAGTAATTTGAAAGGGTACGTGGAGAAAAGAATCTTTATATAGGAGGTATGTCTAGGCATGTAATAGGGAGAGAAGGGAGGATTATAGTTAATGTAGTTAATATAGGGGTTGGGAGAGGTGGTTGTGTGAGGCTTAGTAGACAAAAAAAGTGAGAGGAGACCTCTGAGTGGTCTGAGTGAGGGGCGGGAGTGCAGGTTTGAGTTAGGGGCAGGATATGGTGAGTGTTGATATGAGTGGGGGGTATAGGAACCACAGAAGATATGGGAGAGGTATGTACAAACAATGCAAATAAAACAGTACAATACAGTACAGTACAGTAAGGCAGTTAGCAAAGCTTAAATATCTGAAAAAAAACCAGGAAAAATGAAATGTGTGCATTGAAAAATCAACATTCACTTGGATGGATAACAGTAAACTAATCAAGGCATGTACAGATACATTTCTTTAAAGTCAAACAAGCAATACACTTAATCAAAGCATATAGGGAGAAATTTCTTTGAAATCAAAGAAGCAATACAGTGCAGGTCATTTCAGCAAAGCCAAATCCAGCAGATTTAGTCAGCATATAACAGTTGGAAACAACTGGCAAAGTTATTGAACAGTAGTTGGTTTCAAGTTGGAACAGGCAAAAACATCATAGGTAAATCAGATTAATACATTTAGGAGCATCTGGGACAAAAAATATGGGAAATCTAGATATATAATCAGTGTCTAGTAATTGGATGGGCAGAGCAAATATACTATAAAAGCATTTGTTTGGCTATTTGGTGAGTAATATGAGGAAGGAGTACAAAACGCTAGACAATGCTTGACTGCAAATATTGATAGTCATCAATTAAAGCAGGGTGGATATAACACACCAGGAGCATAAATTTGTATGTTTGAGGATAAACAACAAAGTAGAGGCACAGTAATACAAAAATGCTAGAAGTAATGCAAAAACAGAGACCTATGAGTGAGTGCAAGAATTAATAGTCACTTAGCTTATGCAGTGTCATAGGACAACCAGGAGCATAAAATTCAGTATTTGTGGGATATGTGACTAAGTAGATGCACAGACCAATGTTAGGGACATTGGGAGGGAGAAACGGTAGAATTACAGTGAAATAGCAGAGGAAAAATAAATATGAGGCTAAATTCCTATTTAAGATGGTTGCTAGCTGAGGCAGGGTGTCATGATAGCACAAGGAGCAAAATAATTAGAGTAAATAGTGGTCGCTAGCTGAGGCAGGGAGGCACGGTAGCACCAGTAGTAATAAAAAGACAAAATGAGAGGTAATAGACTAACACTAAATTGCTCACAGACCAGCACGTGGTGGAATACACTAGGAAAGTGTTACCAGCAACCCAATAGCTGCATGGTCAACAGCAAACACTTTTAGCAGTGGAAGCAAGCTAAATACTAGTGGATTGTGAGATTGAATAAATGCTCACAGGAAAAAATAAGGTCTATAAAGCAGCTAGAGTGGGTAAATGCATGCAGGAATGACATAGCAGCTTGCGTCAATCAGGTCTATATCATATGAGCGAATCGCACAAATTGCGAATGCTCATAATATCAAATGTTCTGGACCTCAAAGTTATTTTTCAGAGATCGCGGTACTGTGAAGAATGGGATATTTGCCCTTTCCTCACTGTAGTGAGATCTCGGAGTTGGAATATATATTTAGCAGGGGTGTGTGTGTGTGTGTGTGGGGGGGGTGCAGCCCCCCACAATAGGAAGTTCGAGGTCCTGTACATTCGATATTATGAGCGTTCACAATTTCTGCGATTCGCTCATATGATATAGACCCGCATCAATCTATATAGTGGTCGCCCGACAGCTCTAGTGAATTACGTACAGTTTTAAACCTTCACAAGGATTCACAAGTGACTATGGCAATGAATGCAGCAATTTCTACAAATTCACAGTGCAATTGTGATACAGCAGTAGAGTCGCTAAATAGCTCTAAGTTAGAGCATATCCAAGAGTCGCAGCAACATAGAAAACAATTACCAATGAAGGTGACAAAGCAAATCAGAATTTCAGAATACAAGTCTAACAGAATAGCAGTCCTAATTGTCATTTAGTCCACAAGTGACACTTTTAAAATTCCAGCAGTAAAACAGCAATAAAGGCTAACCTGTGGAAGACTACACTACACCTTGGGACCACTCACTGAAAGGGGAGACAGAGAGAATAAAAGATGACAGTGTGGAAAAAACATGCCAAAGCTTAAAAGGGCACAAAGGGGTATGGGTAAATTATGTCATTACCATTCTAGGAGGGAGAAGGAATCAGAAAGCTATTGAGGTTAGAAAGGGAACAGGTATAGCAGAAATGGCAGGGATAGGAGACAAAAGAGTGAAAACAGGAAATAGAGGGTAGAGGAACAGCAAGAGGATAGCAGGATAACTAACGAAGAAGAGAAATACTTAAGGAGGCAGAGGACATGCAGGGGATTACCAGGGATCACCACAGGGCAGTACACTGACAAAGAAAAGGCTCAGAAAAACAATTAGAGAACCAGGTACATAAGACAGACGAGTGAGCAGGAGAGGCAGGGGATTTCAGCCAAAAATCTGAGGTAGTTGGGCTGAGATGAGGTCAGTGGTATTAGAACTTAAGGCACAATAGAATGGCAGCTAGAAAAATAGCCAGGAAGGGTATGGAGGAGTCTACAGCTGGGTACAGGAGGCAGAACAATAAGTAGGGGGGTCTAGCAGACAGGAGGTACAGTTCAGACAGGAGTAGAACAGTTAGAGGGAGGTAGGAAGAGAGGGAGAGCAGGACAAATGTAGAAAACAGCAGGGAGCGGTCTGCAGGTGAGCTAGAGAGTAGCCACCATGGGAATAACCAGGACTATTGGCAGCAGCTATCCTATACAGATAAAGTGGACATACTTAATAGTTTCACACTAGAAAGGGATGCACCCTTGGAGGCGCTTGACTGCAGGTATTTCCAGCAGAGTGGGCCAGTGGGAATTGAAGCTGCAGAGGTAGCTTGATTTACGTAATAGTGTCACACTAGAAAGGGATGCACCCTTGTAAGGACTTGACTGCAGGTATTTCCAGAAGAGTGGGCCAGTGGGAATTGAAGCTGCAAATATCTAAACTAAGTTTTTGTATATTCCTGACCATATCTAAGAGAATTAAACTATGCCCTAGAAACTTACTTCAGAGCAAGGCAGATATGGTGCATGGATCTTCTTGATGTCAGGCCAAAGACAGAATACAGAATGCTCAGTCTAAGAGATTTCTCAAATTAATATCTCAAATATTACTGGTGGGATAGCTGGCAGAATGACATCATTTCTTGCCATGACTCTATCCCAGGTGAAAGCTGGAAGCTAGCAGTATTTAGCATCTACCTATAAAAAAACAAAGACAAGGACTTTCCTCAGATGTCTGGCACATGCTAGAAATCATAAAACAATAAAACACTTCAAAAATAATACAGCAAGTTCCCTAGTTTTAGACATCCTGTCTCTTGCTGTCACAACATAATTTAATTTCAGCTATTTTTCTGAAGTTTTGTTGGACTGAAGTTAACTTCCTGTGTTCCAGTTTCCACTGTTAAAATATATACATTTAAACAGTTGCAATAGTGCACATACATTTCTGTTCTCTTCCAGCAGGGCATACTGTGTTTATATCTTTAGGAGATCAGTACTTTGCAAAATACCTTTTCAACACACAATTCAGTACCAGCTGTTTGATATACACATGACATACAGTTCTAATACATTTGTAACACAAGCATCTTATATAGATCATGTTGATATTCACAAATGACACATTATTTACAAAATTCCAGATAGCTGTGTTGGCAGTATCTTCCTTTGTCACACTTCTATATAAATCATGTAAATATTCACAAATGACATATACTTATTTACAAAATTCCAGCTAGCTGTCCTGACAGTATATCCCTTTGCCATATATATATATATATATATATATATATATATATATATATATATATATATATATATATATATATGTGTGTATATATATATATATATATATATATATATATATATATATATATATATATATATATATATATATTTTTTTTTAATCCTAATTCAAAAGGAGTCAATTCATTACAGCAGTTATACCAAAGTGTGCATATTTTATAACTTTAATGTTTTTCAAAAGAAAAGAAAAAGAACAGGGAATAAATTAAAATATTTATTAAAAAAGCAAAGTCCTAAAGGAATTAATTAAAGGCGGACAAGACACTTTAATGTTGACAAGATGTAGTGATAGCTCATGTTGAAGACTTAACAATAATTTAAAATGAATGCTTCAACAAAGACATAAAGGTTAACTGTAGTAAAAAAAAAACAAAAAAAAAACAAAACAGAAAAGCATGCACATTGTATTATCTGTATGTTGGCTAATATGCTTATATAATGTTAATCAGCAAATAATTTAATGGCAAGTTTGCATAAACAGCAAGAAAGATAATATGCTATAAATCTGTGCATCATGGCTGCCTTTTTTATTGAACCTCTCAGTTCTGAGGCTTATGGCAAGAATGCTATTGTCTTTGCTGTAGAGTGCTCTTACTGAATGAATTTTCCCTTGGACACACTTGAATGTAGCCTCTATAGGCTTATGTAGTCAACTTTTGCTGTGTAGGTGATTGCTGTACAGGTGAGAAGTCTAAAATGAATGTGGGAATTTTAGTCCTGTAATGAGTGCCTGACAGTAAGATAATAAGGTTAAGCTATAATTGTAACATAAGCAAATAAATGATGGCTGATTGACAACCGTGATTATACAATAGGGGGGCCACAACAGTCAGTCCTTACAGTTGTTGTGTCTTTTGGCTTTTCCCGGTTAGGGGTCGCCACAGCGGAACTCCAGTCCACTAATGATTGGCAGTAGATTTTTACATGACGAGTTGCCGGCCCTGACGCACAACCTTCAACGAAGGTACGCCCATTCATGCATGTCTCCACACAGAAGACGCTCTAGCTGAGAATCGAACGGGACAATGTCTTACTGTGAGGCGACAACGCTACCGCAGCACCACAGTTCTTAAACAGTTTAGGACAATTCCTTCAAGTTATGCAGATCTATTTATATGCATATATTATTCCGGCAAAGTTGTCAGAGAGATTAAATAAATTTACACAAGAAAAGAGGACATTATCAATGTCTTACCATAAATTATACCATGACCCCCCCAAAACGTGCACGCTGATTGGCCAGCATGCACATTGTAAATCGAGTTATACTAATGGAAAAGGTCTGACTTTTTCCATTAGTAGTTAAATGGGTTTGGAGATCTCCGCTGCTTATTTATCTGTCGCTATGCTAAACCCATTTAACAATAGAACACAGGTAAAAAAAAGCAACGTTATGCTGCTAAAACCCATTTTTAATCATTAAACAGGTGAACAAAAAACAACGGAGAAAGCAAGATCTCAATGGGTTTAACATAGCGAGACAGTTAAAAATAAACAACGGACATCTCCGTTATTTTAAAGATGCCAGACATCTGCGGAAGGGCAGTAAACAGATTTAAGAAAAGTAATAGTTTATTTTCTTAAATAATGTACGGTTGGCTTTGTTTGGTTGCTATAATACTACAGTGCCTTACAGACTAACTAAGGAGGTTCTCTGGAATGTTTTCATCTGACAGTCACTTTAAGGAAAATAATTGCTTGATGATGATTTCATACTGTTTCATGTTATTTAAATGACTGGATGCACATAGTACTTTATCCTTTGAACAGCATGTATACTCTAGGCAACATTTCTGTGTCTTTTCTTTTGCCGCTCAGTGTACTTTTCCAGCTGACCATCAACTGCCTGGTATTGCTCAAATTGTTTCTAATTTTAGTGTCCCTAGTACCCTCACCTTGGGTGGGACCACCACAGGTTGTGAAGGCAAAATGGAAACACGGATTGGAGCAGCCCAGCATTATCACATATGTTGTCCTTCTATGGAAAGAATTCTATGTCCTAACTGGATAGAGCTGCTTGCCATTACTTGTGTTAACACAAGTAGCATGCATTAACTCAGGACCCCTCCACCAGTATGAAGTGCCACAATTATACTCAAAAACCGAGGAAAAGGTAAGCTTGTTAATCATCTTTCTGACATCAGAAAGGTTTGTAACACGCTCCCTTTAGTGCTGTTAAATACTGGTCTCACAAAAGACTGTTAGCAAGTGATCAGCATCTATAACAGAGGAAAAACGGAAAGCTGTTAAACACTTCACTTGGACCTGTTTTAAGTATGAATAAAATGTTTCACAGTTCAAATGAAGTGATTATTGGCCTTCTGACAATCTTCTTTGGTGGCTATTCTCTGTATGGCAGCAGTAAGTGTGTGACAGCTTTCCATGTATTATTGCACTTTATTTTCTGCAACTTATGTAGTTCAATGGAAGAAGTAAAGCTCCATGCACTATAAAAAATGATGATCAGGTATCTCAGATCATAACCAGGTTGTTACATGTTCTTGATGTGGATATTGAGATTCACCTCCCAAGCTTTGATCTCGAGGCAAACTACCACGTCTCAAGCAAGTAATAAAGAAGTTATGTACTCATCATAACGTTCCATCTGAGTAGGTACTTCATTTGTCTGCAACCTGTGGGTATCGGATCCAACTTCGGATCCGAGCCGGCAGCTTACCAAGCTCCGAGATCCGAGCTCCTCCCCCTACCCACAATCCCCTGCTACCAACCACATTACCTCAGATAATTTTTTTTGCCTTACCAACCTGGAAACACGAAAAATCAACTGCAAAGGTGATCAGAAAATCCTGAAAGGTTCGGGGGATGGCAGGGGGGGTCGGTTGCAGACAAATGAAGTACCTACTCAGATGGAACGTTATGGTGAGTACATAACTTCTTTATCTGAAGTAGTTACTTCATTTGCTCTGCAACCTGTGGGACAGAGTCCCCAGCTACCTTATAAGAACCTGGGTGATCCTTACGGAAGGATATTCCGAAGCACCACGGAGCCAAAAGAAGCCCTACTTCTCGAAATCACATCTAATTTATAATGAGAAATGAACGTATGAGAAGAGGACCAAGTAGCTGCTGAACATATGTCGTCCACTGGAACCTAGACCAGAAGGCTGTTGAGGTGGCTACAGATATTGTAGAATGAGCCAGATACTAACCGGGGCTGGTTTGCCAGACGATATATACCCCTGAATAATACACTGACAGATCCAAGTTGCTACAGTGACTTTGGAAATGGCTTTTCCCATGGCTGATTTTGCATACGAGAAAAACAACTGGTCCGACTTGCGAAACTCTCTAGTCCTATGCAAGTAGAAACGCAGCTGTCTGTGTACATCCAATTTGTGTAATGTGTATTCTCTCTTGTTCTGAAATGTTGGAAAAAACACTGGTAGATTTATTGATTGATTTATATTTGCTTCTGAAGCAACCTTAGGCAAGAAAGACGGGTTAGTCCTGAGGGACACTCTATCTTTGTGAAAGATAAGGTAAGGAGGTTTCATACACAAGGCTTGTAATTCTAAAACCCTTTTGGCCAAAGTAATAGCCACTAAGAAGGCTGTTTTCGATGACAAGAACTTCAGGAATTGAGGCCGCAGGTTCGAAAGGTGGACTCGTCAAGGCTCGCAAGACTAGAGTGAGATCCCATGGGGGAACCACAGACTTTATCGGTGGATTTAAAAGGAAGATGCCTTGTAAGAAGGTTTTGCACAACTTTGTAGATGCTAAGGAACCTATGCCATCACCCACATGAAAATGGGAGATGGCCGCCAATTGCACCTTAACCATAGAAGCGCTTGCTCCCTGTCGAAAGATCAACGAGAGGAAGTCCAGGATGGTCGGAATAGGGACAGTAAATGGGTCCAAGCCCTTATCTTTGGCCCAAATGGAAAAACGTTTCCATTTACTGTTGTAAAGTATTCTGGTAGATGGCTTATGAGCCGCAACCAGAATGGCATTAATGGGAGATGAGATACCGGAAGTCCTAGCCATTAATGGAACTGGATCAGCCAAGCCGCAAGCTTGAGGTTGAACAGGTTCGGTGATGGGTAATCCGCGGAATGAGAGATCAGTTCTGGACTGGGATCCAGAATCCACGGAGGAGCCACACTGTGAGACCGCAGAAAGGGGAACCAGATCTGCCAAGGCCAGAATGGGGCTATGAGGATAACTCTGCTCCCCAACCGACAGGCTTTCTGAATGAATTTCATCATGAGTGGAAGGGGGGGGTAAGCATAAAGGAGCCCTGAGGCCAAGCATGGACTAGAGCATCTCTGGGTGTTTCCCCTCTGGGAGGAATTATTGTGAAGTATTCGCTGCATTTTGTGTTTAAAGGAGAAGCAAAAAGATCGCAGCGAGGCTGACCCCATTTGTGGAAGATCTGCTTCACAACAGATGGATTCAGAGACCACTCATACGGAGTGAGAAGCCCCCGACTTAGCTTGTCCGCTAATATGTTGGATCATCCCGAGATGTGCGTTGCTACCAGAAAACGGTTGGTGGAGATCGCCCATTCCCAAACTCTCATGGCCTCTCGACACAGGGGGTAGGATCTGGTTCCTCCCTGTTGTTTATATACCAGACTACAGACATGTTGTCTGTCTGGATCGCAATAGTCCCCAGGGGAAGAAGTTCATGGAGAGCTTGCAACGCCAAAAGTACTGCCCTCATCTCTAGGACATTGATATGCAATGCGGTCTCTAGGGAAGTCCACGTGCCTTGAACGGATCTGCCTGAACAATGCCCCCCCACCCGAGGCGAGAAGCGTCCGTGGTCAATGTGGCTTTGACCGGGGGGATCAAAAAAGGCCTCCCTTCTCTGAGTTCTCGCGCATGCAACCACCAAAGAAGGGAGTCCCTGCAGGGGGGGACTCTCCCACAGGTTGCAGAGCAAATGAAGTAAATTCTTCAGATAAAGAAGTTATGTACTCTGCTCAGCGGTATCGGCGTGTTCAACGGGTGGAGCAAGAGGGACCATTGGACTTGAAGGGTCCATTGTAATATTCGCATTCGCAGACGGGCATGGAGGGAAAGACCGATCGCTGCTGCCATAGACCCTAGTGCCCTCAGGACTAACTCCGCTGGAGGAGAAGGACTCCGGAGAAGGGCTAACACCTGATAAGACAAGCTGTTCAGTCTGACTGATGTTAGAGTAGCTCGAGAGATTTGAGTATCCAACCTGGCCCCTATGAATTCCAGGGCTTGAGTGGGGCACAGGCAGGACTTCTGCAGGTTTACCAAAATGCCTAGGTTGTGGGCTAGAGTCAGTGCGTAATCTCTCGCTACAGAGAGCTGATGCCTGTTGGTCGCAGTAAGGAGCCAGTTGTCTAGGTACGGGAAGACCTGAATGCCCTGAAGTCTCAGGTGGGCTGCAACCACCGCCATGACTTTGGTGAACACTCTGGGGGCTGAGGTGAGGACGAATGGAAGAACCCTGAATTGATAATGACTGGCTCCGAGCCGGAAGCGAAGAAACCTCCTGGATCGTCTGTCCATCAAGATGTGGTAGTATGCATTCTTGAGGTCTATGGAGCACATCCACTCATTCTCCCGCAAAAAGGTGAGGAAAGATTGAAGAGTGACCATCCGGAACTTTTCCTTGGGTATAAACAGGTTCAGAGCAGAAAGGTCTAAGATGGGTCTGAGGTCCCCCGTTTTCTTTGGCACCAAAAAGAACCTTGAGTAATAACCCAATCCGGACTGATCTGGTGGGACGGGCTGGATGGCTCTTTTTCTTAGCAGCTTCAAAATCTCTGAAGCCGCTGCCTCCCTCTGATCGGGTGGGACATCGGAGAGGCATCTGGTTTTGGGGGGAAGATTTAGGAAAGGAATGAAATAACCTCTGGAAATGATACAGAGCACCCATCGATCCATTGTAAGGGACTCCCAGTTTGACAGGTGCTCCATCAACCGCCCCCCGACTACCTCCAGAGAGGGACAGTCGGGCAAGCCCTCAGGGCTGTTGCGCAGGTCTGTCCGAGAAAGGTTCTCTAGACCCGAAATTACGCGGCCCCCCCTCTGCCTCTGGGCTGGTGTCCACCTTGTCCTCCTCTGCCTCTAGAGGACGAGTGGTCTGCAGCTGGATGGGATTGCTGAGACTTGCGGAACCACAGCTTCTTTTGTCCCCTCTGATTCCTGGAGAAGGATCTTTGGGGACTAGAGAAGCGGACTCCGACGGCAGACAGCGTCTTCCCGTTCTTTTTGCTTTGGACCAGCATATCGCGAATGGTCTTGCCGAAAAGAGCAGAACCGTCAAAGGGGGCATGTGCGAAGGATGCCTTGAAGGGATCCGTGAAGTCGCAAAGACGGAGCCAGGCGTGACGTCGTAAGACAACCCCTGCTCCGCTGGCTCTAGCGGCTCCCTTCGAAGCATGAGAGAGGAGCCGCATAGACATATTGGAGATGGATTTTAGAGTGGCCATTTGTGTCGTAAACGCATTCCTGTCTCCAGCGGACATGGACTCCGGGGGGGCTGCAGCGTATTCCTTGATCAAGTCTCGCTGTAGCCTGATGGTATGTGCCATATAGTTCAGCGCCCTTATAGAAAAGGTCACTGAAGCAAACATCCGCTTCCCAATCCGGTCCAACGCTCGAGATTCTTTATCTGGCGGGTGGACCAGATAACTCTCCTGAGCGAGTTCTTTCTTGGTGGCCGCCGCCACCAACATGGCATCAACAGGGGATCCTTTGGCCCATGATTGCCTATCTGTGGGGGGACTCAGTATTTTATTGGGACGCCTAGGAATTGGCTCCACGGTGATGGGCTCCTTCCACGCCCTGGTGGTAATTAAGTCCACCAGGGGGTCGGCTGGAGGGGACACCCAGGAAGTAGATGGGCCTGCCTCAAACGCCTCCAGGAAAAGGATTCATCAAGGGAAGGTTTTTGGGCAGACCACCCCCCTCTAATACGCAACATTTCCATGATGTCTCCAAAGGAGACATCTTCAGGGGGTGACCTTGGGGAACCCTCCCTATCATCTAAGTCCGTGTCGGTGGTAACGGACTCGGGGGAGTCCAGGTGCCTCCTTTTACACTGACGTTTCCGAGGAACCTCCTCGGTGGGGCTATCCAAAGAGGGCTCGTCCATGGGTTGTTGTTCCTCCACAGGAACTAGCTGGAGGGCTTGGGCAGGCTGTCCCGATGGTCGGATGATGGAAGACAGACCCTCATACAGTGGGGGTACGGGGTGGATCCGAAGCCCGAACCGGGAATCTGGAGGATCTCGACAGTACCCTCTCCACTACCTCAAAAGCAGAAGGAGAATCACCCTTGCCAGCCTCTGAGAGCAATCTCCTCAGCTCCGAGGAAGGGATCGGGGTCGGAGCTGAAGCAGTCGGCGCCGAGAGAGAGGTGTGCTCCGAAGCCAACAGCTCCGAAGATACAACAACTCCCTCGGATCCGACGCTCAGCCCTCGGCCCCGAGAGCTCGGATCTGACAAGCTGGAGGGCATAGTCGGCGTTGAAGAGACCAGCGCTATCGGCGCCGACAAATCCCTGGGTCCGAATGGGCCCGGATCCGATGACGCCGAGATCCGAAAACGAGTCGGAGAAGGAGTGATCGGGGCAAACATGGGGGCCGCACTCTGCATTTGGGTATGTAATAACCGACGCATCATCCGATCCATATCCGCTTCAGAGATGCTTTTGGTTGACCTGGAAGAGGTAGTAGAGGCGGGCCGGGAGGGCCGCCTCGATGACCTCGAGGGAGACCGATCTTCCTCCTCCGGCTCCGGCGAGAAGCTAGGCGAACGGAGCCAAGAGGAGAAGGATCCGGAGACCCCCGAAGGAGACTTAGCTATTTTTGCTGGCGGAGCCGAGGGGTGAGACTCAGCCCGCCTTTTATGGGATCTATGTCCGTCCTTATCCTTGTGCCTCTTCTCCTTAGTTGAGGAGGCACTAGTTTCCCCAGAGCTCAAACCCGAACAGGGAGGTTGAGTCCCGGGTTGAGCTGAGGGAACAGAGGGCGCCGAGGCTGCTGAGGCAGCCGGAGCCCTAATGGGAGAGGAAGAAGAAGCTGACTCCTGGGGGAGCTTTCCCACCAGGATCAGCTTGTTTTTCCTATCCCGAAGTGCCCGGGGGTTAAAGGCCGCACAGATCTGGCAGGCCTCTGAAAGATGGGCTGCCCCCAGGCACAAAACGCACTGAGTGTGGCCATCAGCTGGGGAAAGCTTGTGGCCACACTCAGTAAATTTGGAAAAAATGGCCATAGGCCCTTCCGCCATGTTAAACACTCAGACACACACCCAAATGCTAAGGGGGGAGGGGGAATGACAAAAGAAAAACTAACTAACTGTACCAGAAAAAATTAAACTAGCACTAAAAAGGGGTAGAAAAAAAGGTTTACTACCACACACACACACGATTTTTGAAACTTTAGGTGAAGTTATGATAGAAACGATCTCACCCAGCCAGGAGCTCTTCAAAGGGAAAGCTTCTTCAGCCGCTGCAAAAAACTATCTGAGGTAATGTGGTTGGTAGCAGGGGATTATGGGTAGGGGGGAGGAGCTAGGAGCTCGGATCTTGGTAAGCTGCCGGCTCGGATCTGAAGTCGGATCCGATACCCACAGGTTGCAGAGCAAATGAAGTAACTACTTCAGATATCCTAGTTATATTAAGACAGAAGCTTGACAGGTGAATATCTTGAGATCCATTTGCGATCACATAAGAAACTGAAGTTACGATTCGTGATCCAACCATAATGCTTTGCAGAAGGTGGAACTTAGGGATACAGCAGTTACTGTACAGAACAACAGTGCGTCCCACTCACTGCAAGTTTACAGAAGAAGACGTGGGCGAGATGGGCTCCAGTTTTCATTGCAGAGAGTCTTCCTATACTACAAGTGCTGTTCATTTTATTTGTAGAAGTTATTCTGCCTCTAGTAATTAAATCAGGGGTGTCCAACAGGTGACCCTAGGGCCACAATCTGCCCAGCAAAACATTTTATCTGGCCCTCAGTATGTCCTGCAACAAGTTGTTCTGAATGGACTGAAACATGCTGGACATGGTAATGTGGCCCCCAACCTTTCCAAATATGGTAAGTGGCTCCTGAACTGTTGGCCCTGAGACAAAAAGGTTGGACGGCCGAGTTAGATTATTTCAAGGGCTGCTTTCAACACTTTAGTACTAAACTCTTCATTCCACAAGAACTGTATACGTTCGCCAACTGGATGGGACAGCTTTAAATAGGCACAAAAATACAATTATGATTTGATATTTACTTCTCTCTGTTCCACTCGACTTTAAATAACTAAACTACTGGATGATTAGCACTGCACTTCATTATGTTTGGCAAAAGAAGGTGTCTTACGGTTTTCAAAGGTGTTATTTAATTTCTGATGCAGTTCTATGGGAAATGCTCTGTGTGGTAGCATAAGGTTTGCTTAGTTATAACAGTAAGGGTCATACATAAAAAACTTAAAATAACATGCTTGTTATACCCAGGTTTTTAAGAACAGAACCTCATTATAACATACAGGAGTATGACTGGGTCTCTGATCATAACCAGATTATTATGTTTCTGAGACATGGATAGCAGGAATTTACACTGAGAGCGAAGTATAATCAGGTCTCACACTATTTTATCTTTTTCTCGATAGTGGAATATGACCACAACACTCAATGCATTACATGCTTGTCACACATAAGATTGTAAGTGTGGAACCTTGCTTTAACAATGTTATTTTTTACTGATTTCAGAGCATGCATTAAAAAAAGGATTATTATTATTATGTGCTACACCACACCTGAATTATTTCAAAAATCTAAAAGTATTTTTCCCCCTTTTGCATTAACTTAAAGATTTCAAAATATAAGAATCTTCATTTAAAGGAAATACAAAAGGTCCCTTTTCCAAGTGTAAATATAGCTGTCCACAGTGGCAGTACTGGGAAAAACCCGATGTTCCAGAAAAAGAGGCTTTCCACCAGTGGCATTTTGTTTAGTGTGCTTCTGGGTGGTCCAGCTTTCCTCAGTACTTCATACCTTACTGGATGCTGCTGCTTACTTGCACTGAATGCTGACTCAGTCAGATTTTGAATACTACTGCATGTCAATCACTGTTTGTTTCCAAGAACTGTAGTATAAGCACACTACTCTTCCAGGTTGTGGACACTATCTGCTGCTTCCTTTTCTGCCAATATTACATAAACTAAAACATTTACATTAATTTTGCTTTGATTTTAACTCCATCCTACATTACAACATATCTTCTAGTAATCTTCTAGTAAAATAAAAATTCATCTTCATAAAGCAAAACAATTTCAAGCTAGCAGAAGTGTGAATATAAAAAGGGATCGGTCATACACCAAATACAGGATTCTGTAAACCAAATCATAGCCTCTGAGGTAGCTGATACACTGAAAGATTCACCTGGTGATGAAAGACTTTGAAATTGCAGTTCGGACAGTTTTCTCTCTCCAAATGACCCATCAGATATTGTCATGTTTCAGCTTATAACTGGCACATTTAATTTTTATAATGTGTTAGACCTTACAAAAAGTGTATCTTAGGTAAAGACTGCTTCTTTTATCATTTGATCACTGACTGTGTTGCTTGTGGCACCACATATAATCTTGTGCTTGCATGTTGTACTGTGATCTTTTGTATAGAAGCAGCATTGTCCATACTACAGCAAAAGAGAAAACTTCAATTGGCTACTACAGTACAACATAGTTATGGTCATCCATTTCTATAAACAACACTGCAGTCTCATTCTTCGTATGTTAAGTAGATAACACAGATATGCAAACTGAGTTATTCATCCAATAAAAATTCTAATGGCCATTCAAAAAATAAATAAATAAGAGAAACAAATGTGAAGTGCTGGCTGTGGTTTCAAAATAAATGGTAGTGTAAACTGTCACATTAAACAAACAAAAGCCTGAAAACTTGGCAGTGTTTCACCCTGCCAGTACCTGAGCCTGAGAATATGTCTGTCAATTGAGCCCAGAGGGTTAAGTATATGAGCTACTAACAAGCTTCTTTCTACAGACCTGCATTTGATTCCATTTTGACTTGTAAACTGTGTGACACATAACCAGACACTGCTACCAGGCCACTGCTAAGAAACAGGTACTTGAGCCTAATGGGCTTATCAGTTTAGCAAACTAATAAGGTAATTACCATATGGTATCAAAATGCTATCACCTGAAACTACATTGCGCTAACATCATGGCAGTGATATAGTTTGTCCATCCAACAGAAAAACATAAGCATGTAATAAAAGCAGTAAATGAGCAGATGTTCTGCAAAATACTTGCTCTTTCTGTTGTGCTACTATAGAAGAAGAAGAAACACCATTATGACTGTTAACAGTCAGATTTTGAAGCATTAAGAAAAACATTACATTGGAAGTGGAACAATAAGGTATAAAGTACAGTTTTGTACCTACCATAAATGTAGATGTTCGAGGATCCACATTGCTGCAGTCATAACCTGTGGGTAGTCCTCGGTCGGCCCGAATACCAAAGTGTTAGGCTGGCGTCGGTCATGGTCGCTCAGATCTGACGTCAGTACGCAGTGGTACTAAAGCGCATGACCGACGCCATATCCTCAGTCTTTCTTGCCCCAGATGTCAGAAGGCCTAAAAAGAAAAGGCCATAGCCAAAAATAGAAAATACCCAACCACCAATATAGAAAAATAATTACCCCAAAAGCAACACAGCAACCCCAAACTACAGAGGGGAAGGAGGGAGGAAAATTGGACTGCAGCAATGTGGATCCTCGAACATCTACATTTATGGTAGGTACAAAACTGTACTATGTTCTTCGTCTCACATTGCTGCAGTCATAACCTGTGAGTAGAATCCCAAAGCAAAGGAAGGGAGGTTGGCAAAATTAAAAAGCATTAGGAGCTGCTAACATGCCCTGTAAAACTGCAGTGGCAAACCCAGCCCTAGACTTGGAATAAAGAGGGAGATGGTAATGTTTAGTAAAAGTGTGCACTGAACTCCAAGTAGCTGCCTCCAAAATATCCTTAGTAGCTACTCCCCTTAAAAAGGCAGTAGAAGTGGCAGTAGCCCTAGTGGAATGAGGTCTGATCCCAGCCGGAACATCCTTTCCATGATGAGAATAACAAAAAGCAATACAATGGCCAATCCACTTAGAAATAGTTTGCTTTGAAACAGCTTTTCCTTGTGAACCCAAAGCAAAAGAAATGAATAACTGTTGAGTCTGCCTGAACCCTTTAGTTCTGCTCAAATAAATAACTGCCTGTGAATATCCAAAGAATGCAATTTTTTTCCCCTTTATTTTGGGGATCAGCATAAAAAGTAGGCAAATGAATAGATTGGTTTAAGGCCACATTAGAAACAACTTTAGGCATAAAAGTAGGGTTAGTACGCAGGGATACCCTATCCTTATGGAATATCAGGAAGGGTTCAACTGCCATTAGAGCCTGTAATTCAGATACCCTCCTAGCAGACGTAATGGCCAACAAAAAAGCAGTCTTCCAAGACAAAAACTTCAACTCAGATGTAGCTGCAGGTTCAAAAGGAGGTAAAGTAAGCTTTTCCAACACAAAATTGAGATCCCAGGAAGGAGTAGGAGCTCATGGGGGTCTTATGTTCTTTGCCCCTCTAAGAAATTGCTTAAACAAAGGGTGAGAAAATAATGGTGGGTCACAATCATAGTGAGCAGAAATGGCTGCAGCATGAACTTTCACAGAGGAGAAAGACAAACCCTTGTCTAATAATTCTGTAAGGTACTGTAGTGTAACACTCAAATTAGGCACTGAAACATCAAAGCTCTTTGCTGTGCTCCAAAGAAAAAATCTCCTCCATTTAACAGCATAAACTTTCCTAGTACTTGGTCGTCTGGCTTCCAATATGACATTCAAAACTTGTTGAGGAAGCTGCGACCCCCCAGGGTCTAAAACAGAATATGCCAGGCTGTCAGATGCAGGGACTATATCTTGACATTGAGGAAATGATTGCTTGCCTGGGACAAAAGGTGTGGAATTGGTGGCAAAGGCCAAGGAGGCTCCTGTACTAAACTCCTCAGCAGAGGATACCAGTGCTGACGTGGCCAATCTGGGGCTATTAGAATCATGCAAGGCTTGTCCTGTCTGACCTTCAAGAGCACCTTGGGAAGGAGAGGCAGAGGAGGAAAAGCATAGACGTGAAGGTTGTTCCAACTGAAGGATAGAGCATCCACTTTCCAAGCTTTTGGGTGAAACATCTTTGTGCAAAATTTTGGCAGTTGGAAATTTAGTGGAGAAGCGAACAGATCTATGTCTGGAGTTCCCCAAGCCACTGTCAACTGTTGAAATACATGAGAATCCAATTTCCATTCATGGGGATCCACCATCTGTCTGCTCAAAACATCTGCTAAGGAGTTCTGTGCTCCTGGCAGAAACCTTGCTTGAAGAGTGACGTGCAAACTCAGAGCAGTCTCCCACAAAATCATAGCTTGTCTGCAAAGAAATGGGTTCCCCTGCTTGTTGATGTACCACATGACTGTTGTGTTGTCTGTTTGAATCAACACCTGTCCCGGTTGAAGTAGATCCTTGAAAGCCATCAGTGCAAATTGGACTGCTAACATCTCCTTCATGTTGATATGCAAATGCTGTAGTCTGGGAGGCCACGTGTCTTGAATCCATTTCCCATTGAAGTGTGCTCCAAGCCATGTCTGAGGCATCTGTCGTTAAGATCTGACTCGCCTCTGGTCGGGTCACAGAGAGTCCCTTGTTTAGGTGACATTCCTGAGCCCACCACAAAAATTCCTTTTGGATGCAAGGTATTATCTGAATGACAGTGTCCAAATCGTGGCAGTGTTGAGTCCATACACTTTTGAGATACCATTGTAGCTTCCTCATATGTAGTTTGGCATTGGGAAGTACCAGAATACAAGATGCCATGAACCCCAAGGCTTGAAGGACTGTCCTTGCAGTCAGCCTGGACAGTAGGGATAATTGCTGGAAGTATAGGGGAAGATTTCTTTGTTTGTCCGGGGTCAAAAAAGCCATCTGAGAGGCTGTATTCAGTCTCACACCCAGAAAGCACATGTCCTGAGAGGGTACTAGACTGGACTTTGTTTCGTTCACAGAATACCCCAGGCACCTTAAAACTGCCATTGCATACTGTAGATGCTGAAGTAACTTGACTTTGTCTTGAGCAAGAATCAGGCAATCATCCAGATAAGGATAAATTTGTATTCCTCTTAGTCTTAAGAAGGCTATCACAGGAGCCAGGACCTTTGTGAACACCCTGGGTGCAGTAGATAAGCCAAAGGGCAATGCAGAGAACTGATAATGAAAAGTACCAGCCCGAAAACGCAGGAACCTCCTGCAGCTGGGCCTGATAGGAATGTGAAGATAAGCCTCTTTGAGATCCAGAGTTACCATCCAGTGATCTTTGCCTAGCAGAGGCAGAAGTTGCTGCAAAGTTAACATCTTGAACTTTGGAATGTCTAGGTATGTATTGAGAGTGGACAAATCCAGAATTGGCCTCCAAGTGTCTCCTTTCTTTGGTACAAGAAACAGGCGAGAATAAAATCCTAGGCCTACTTCTGACGGAGGTACCACCTGGATAGCCCCTATTTGTAAAAGTAAAGAAATCTGCTTGCGAGCCTCCAGCCGTTGCTGAGGAGGTACGTCCGGCATGCCTTTGAAAGGAGGCAAGGTGTGAAAATAAAACTTGGTCTTCGGTCTGAAACTCAGAATACAAAAATTTCAGGACGCCGAACGGCACTTGCAAACGCTGCTTCTGCTTCGGACCATGCGGCAAGAAAGACTGAGGATATGGCGTCGGTCATGCGCTTTAGTACCACTGCGTACTGACGTCAGATCTGAGCGACCATGACCGACGCCAGCCTAACACTTTGGTATTCGGGCCGACCGAGGACAGCGGACTACCCACAGGTTATGACTGCAGCAATGTGAGACGAAGAACATCAGTGTATTATTCTGCATTACTTTTAATTTATTTTGCATATTCAGTGCTTTAATCCCATTTGAATATTCGCTAATCATAAACACATGTATATATGCTGTATTATATCTCAGAAACGCTACCAAAAATATTTTACTGTTTTACTGAATATACAATGCTTTACATTAAGCCATAACTAGGGGGATGACAGAAAGACAGCAAAATAGACAGGCAGCAGGCATACAAGCAGAGAGAGGGACAGACATACAAATAAGTATTACATACATGTATTCAATTAATTATGTTAATAAGCATCTATTACATAGTTAGCATGAGAAAAGCTCCAGCTAACACTTCTGCACTGAGAAAGCAGATTTGCAATACAGCAAAGCAGAACAGTTCCCGCAGGACTACAGTATTATGTTGGGTCTACCTGACATTGTCGACACTCCAGAATGCCGACAACCATATGGCCGACACTATATGATCGACATTCGGAATGCCGACAATGCAGAACCGGCATCTCACTATAGTGCGGAATGGAAAGATTTCCATTCCTGCATTGTAGTGTGATCTCGGAGTTGGTATATTAAAGCTACGGGGGGTGCAAGGGGGCTATGCCCCCCTGCTAGCAATTGAAAGGGAATTTTATGTTCCTTTTTACTGATTTTATTCAGTTGTCGAGATTTAGGTTGTCGGTGATGTGGTGTCGGCCATGTCGTTGTTGGTGTTTTGTGCTTTCGGTCTTTTCAGGTAGATCCATTATGTTACAGTTTACTGAAAAAGAGTACTGTACAAATACATAAACCAGACCGACTAAAAAATAAAATAACAGAGGTACAGCTGAAAATTAAGCCAATTGTGAAGTACACAATCGGTATGTAAACAGGTATGCATTGAACCTGATACCCCATACAGAATTATGTCACTACAGTGCCTAACACCATGACATAAAGCCTACCAGGTGGGTGGAAAACAGGGACAAATTGGGTGGTAGATGAGCAAAATGGATGAAGTCAGTGGTGAATGACTGTAGGGTCTCACTGAAAATATTCTACTGATGAACTTCTGAATGTCTGGTGGTAGAGGTTTGGTAATAGTATCCCATTTATCACACAACAAGCAAGCTACCATATTTCCATAACTAATCTTCTCTGGAAGGTATGATGGTAAAATACTAGGCTACTGACCCAAGGGGCCGTTTTATGCCTAGCCAAGCTACCTAATAATATTTAATAGGTATTTGTTCCCAAGGGATTCTAGGGTATATATATTTGGGCATGGGTGACCAAGCATTTACAAGCTTCATCGATCTAACAGAGACATGGGGGGGGAGGCAGACCAGGGTTATCTTTACAGTTTCCCATCCACTGATCCACATTCACAGTGACTCATTTACTCATTATACTTATCAGATGTTATAATGATCTTAAGGACTATGCAGAAAGTGAAAATAGATGGCAGCACTGTATCCTGTGATGCAGAAACTGAAGGCTAATGCTAACAACTATGGTCACCAAAAGGCAACTTCTCATGGTGAGGTTAGTGCAGAATTTGACAGACCAGTGGTAAAGCATTTTCACACTATGAAATGATGGGGCACAAATTAATATGAAATTCTGTTTTTAACAATGTTAAAACATATAACTTTTTTGAATACCAAGCATGTAATTTTACTAAGATATTTAAATGGGTCATTTGTAGTGCATCACACTTAATATTTAGTTCTTTAGAATTTTTTTTTAAACACCTTTACTAAATTATCACTTGTGATATGGGAAAATTTACAATCATATAAAAGTAATCAGACTATACAAACATAAACATTATACTTCACGTATATTTCTATATATCATATAACCTAAGCAATATTACATAAATTATTCAATTCCTGTCTTTTTTAAACAAGAAACATCTTTATTAAACCATCGCTTACTACAAAGGCAAGCATACATTTATATAAATGAAATTATACAGTGTCTCCCTATTAATATTCAAAAACGTGTACGCTGATTGGCCAGCCCAACCAGCGTGCTCGTTGTAAATCCCACAATATACCAATGGAAAAAGGTCTGGTCACCCGGACTGCCCCAAAACCTTTTTTTTTTTACATAAAAAAAAAAAAAAGAGAGCGAGAAAAAGGAGCAACGGAGGCTTTCTTTTCTCCGTTGCTTCTGTTTCAAAGCATTGATGTACTGGGTATGCGAGGGAACGCAAGTCCCATACACATGCCCAGTACATCAAAATGCAGAAGCAGTATACCACAACTGGCGGAAAAACAGCAATCCGCCGTTATACAAAGACATTATTTAAGAAAAGTAAGTATTTTTTTCCTTAAATAATGTCATTGTATAATAGCAATAAACGAATCTGTGGTTGTAGTATACTGAAGATTTACCCACTGTTGTCTTTGTTTAATCACTCGGGCTTTGCCCTCGTCATTAAACCACACCACCCATGGGTAAATCTTTAAGATACCACACCACGTCATTGGATATTGCTTAAATAAACCACACTGACACAATCCTAGTTGCAAGTATTTTACATCACAAACCATACTGACACACTCCCAGTTGCAAGCATTATACAAAGCACTTATAATCTACCTAATTTTTCTCACTCAAACATTACATAGCTTGTTAAAGTCCTGCCGCCTTTTAAACTTCATTCCTCCCTTGTATGTATTGTTCCCATAATTCCCATTTTTTCTCATGTAGTTTGCTCCTACCCCATTCTAAAGATCTCAATTCCAGTTGTTTTCTCTATGTTACAATATTCACTACTTCTAGTGTAGCTGCTTTAGAGTTTGATTTCCATTTTCTAGTAATTGCTTTTTTGGCCGCCACCATTTTTAGACACAGCAAGGCCTTACTATGTCTAGGCATGTCTTACTATGTCTAGGCAATTCTAATTCTGTATTATAGCGCATAAAAATCATCTCCCTTGTCAGACTAATCTGCTCACCCAACATCTCCAACAGTGCATCCCCCAGGGAATCCTTAGTCTACCAACTCACCACACTCCCAGAAAATATGTTCCCAACTACCTCTTTCTTCCCCTTCACACCTCCAACATTTGCTGTCTGCCTGAGGAAAAATTCTCTGGAGTCTACTTTGGGTATAAAAAATATCTATATAAACATTTCCAGGCAAAAATCCTAAAACTTCTAGATTTTGTTGCATATTTGGGAGACATGCATATATCCCCATTGTTTTTTTTTTTTTTTTTGTGAATTGCTTACCCAATCTCTTTGTGAATTAGTTCTTTAGAACTTAGTATTAATCAATTAGATAGTAAAGTGGAGTTGTGTAAGTTGCACTTACTCATAACAATAGATGCTGGAATTCTTCACTGCTGCAGTAGTCTTTAGGCTATATGGGATGCTTCTCTGCTCAGGAAACAACAACCAGCCAGCTTTGGCCCCCTCAGCACCTTCACTTTGACTGCTGATTGGCTATCCTTGAGGAGGGAAATCAGCAGTCAGAGTGAAGATTTCTTCAGGACTTGCTTATTCATACAGAGAGAGAGAAAGAAGAACCCAGTATTCCTGAATGAAAAAAATAATAACAATAATAAGAATAAGAAAACATATAAAGTAGAAACACCAAATTACCCTATTTTATATCCCAACTATTCTATATATAAGCATAGGGGATGAAGGACAGGTGCAGCTACTGCAGCAGTGAAGTATTTGAACATCTACTGTCATGGTTAAATGCAACTTACAAAACTGTACTATGTTCATCATTCCAACTACTTCAGTAGCCTTTAGGCTATATGTGTAGATTACTAAAGTATGTCAAACTTGGGAGGAGGTATGATACAGACCCAGGCGCCCCTGAGGAATGGTCGTAGCAAAGCTAGCCATGGTCTTAGAAAAGGAATCCAGTTTGTAATGCTCTGTAAAAGTATGTACTGAGGACCATGTAGCTGCCTCTAGAATGTTTCGAGACTTCACCCCTTATGCCACTAAAGAAGACAAGTTGCTAGTAAAATGTACCTTGATACTGCCTGTAATGGATCTGCCATGGTGGGAAAAACAAGAAACAACATAAAAAACACTGGGAAACTGTCTGTTTAGACACAGGAGTTCCCTTGTTTGTCCCATCATAAGAAATGAATAGTTGATCAGCTTTTCTAAAGGACTTAGTTCCATCAAGATAGCACCTGAGCTGCCCGTGTATGCCCAGACTATGCAGAATCCTTTCTCTCTAGTTTTTAGTTTCTGGTTAGAAAATTGCGAAACTGATGGCTTTACTCAAAGTAAACTCTGAAACCACTCTGAGCATAAAAGAAGGGGTTATTCTTAAAGTAATCCTATCACTATGGAATATGAGGAAAGGTTCACCCACCATGAGAGCTTGCAACTCAGATACTCTTCTTGCAGATGTCAGGAACTTTAAATCAGTTTGATCATTAGTTTCAAAAGGTGATAAAGTCAACTTCTCCAGCACAAACTTGACAACCCAAGGAGGACCAACCTGTTTATGAGAAGCTCTCATGTGTAAAACTCCTTTCAGAAACTGTTTTACCACAAACAGAGAAGAAAGAGGAGGATACCTGGGCAGATATGCTACAAGATGAACCTTTACAGAGAAATACCATAGGTCAGAGGAAACGGAAAGTAATTCACCCAAATATTTGAGCTCTAGTGGTACAAAATCCCTGATGGGCCCATGGTTATTGGTTAAGTACATACTAGAAAATCGCTTCCACTTACTAACGTAGGATTTTCTAGTAGCAGGTTTTGACACCTCCTAAAGTACTTTCTGCATATCCTCACAAAATAAGTGTCTAAAAAGTATTGGAATTAAATCAAACAGGCAATCAGTTGAAGTTAGTTGATCGTGGCATTTATCAAACTCCCTGTCTTGTGCGAGTAGATCCAGTCTGTGAGAAAGCTTGTGGTAACTGCCCTATGCCAGTTCAATAAGAAGGGAAAACAATGTTGCCTGGGCCAGAAGGGAACAACCACAATGATTTTTGGACAGTCCTTCTGAATCTGCAGAACTATCCTGGATATAGGTGGAAAAGGTAGAAAAGCATAAAGGAACATTCCCTTCCAAGGGATGAAAATGCATCTTGTTTTCCCAGCTTGCTTGCAAGGAGTCCAGGAGCAGAAGCTGTTTAACTGTCTGTTTTGAAAGGAGGCAAACAGACCTGTTGGCGGTGTTCCCCTGACAGTCAGCCTGCTGTCCCTAATGATGAACATTATTCTGTTTGAAGGTGGAGTAGAACTCCCTAGAAAGAGGATTTTGTACCCAGTGCCATCTGTAACCTCCCTGCTGCAACTTTAACACCAATAGACTGAGGTAATCTTTTGCAAAAGGGGAGTGTTGAGACCTAACTTCTGGAACAAATTTGTGGAGATATTGGCCAGAAGTGGGGGGAAGAGGCATAGTCATTCGGTGCTGTAGGTCTGCCCCCTTTTCTCCCACCCATCTCTCTCTTATTCCTTGCTTGCCAGAATATGACAGGTTTTGCTTATTTGGCTTTTTAGACAAAGAGGAAGTCCTAAAATATTTGTACTGGAGGACATAAAAAATCTTAAATACTCTCTGAATCAATTTTACTCTTTTATCAAATTGTTTGAGAACCTAGGCAGTAGAAAACCCAAATAATACCTCCTTCATTAAAGTACAATCTAAGATTTCAGACATTACCTCATAGGCAAAGTTTTGATTACATATCTTCCCAACACTATAGCAGTAGCAGTGGCCCTAGACATGGTATCTGCACAATTACACACACTACTCAAAGCATGTTTGGATACAAATGAAAAGGCAGACACCGTTTGACTGAGAAAAGAGCTTTCTTTTCTGGGAAGTGGGGTACGAAATTCCTTCAGATTGCCCATATAACAAAGCATAAACTTCCACAAGTATATCTGATAACTGAGAATCATGAAAGCTAAAGTGGAAACTCAAAGCATTCTCTTACCTAGGCGGCCCAATATCTTGCCCTCCTTGTCACCAGGAAAAGGGTGAGTGCACAAGATCAGCACCAGGAGAAGGGTTAGTGCACAAGATCAGCACCAGGAGAAGGGTTAGTGCACAAGATCAGCACCAGGAGAAGGGTTAGTGCACAAGATCAGCACCAGGAGAAGGGTTAGTGCACAAGATTAGCACCAGGAGAAGGGTTAGTGCACAAGATCAGCACCAGGAGAAGGGTTAGTGCACAAGATCAGCACCAGGAGAAGGGTTAGTGCACAAGATCAGCACCAGGAGAAGGGTTAGTGCACAAGATCAGCACCAGGAGAAGGGTTAGTGCACAAGATCAGCATATTGCCAGCAAGCAAAGTACTGGATATGGCTGCTAGGTCTAATCTACATTAAAAGAAAACAAATGTATTAGTCTGAGGCACCATGCATTTTATCAGCTGGGTGTCATGATGATTACAGGCATCATTCAATACATACTTTCAGGGCTGGCAGTATAGGAGGGATGGGTGAGGAATGAAGAATATCTATTTGTAACATATCAGAATATTTGCTCAGTTCATGGGGGAACATCTACTTGTTCCCATAAAAATACCTCATTCATCCTGGCTATAGTGTGGTTAAAAGTAAATTCTTCCTCAAGAGAATAAGAATTACTATTTTCCTCGCAGTCATTGAGTTAGGCTGGTAAATCTACAGAAGAAGTCCTATCTCTGTCAAAATCAGAATCACCAGACCTTGTTTCCTCAGGAATTTCTTTACAGCGGATGACCACCTGTAATGGTTTCTGTACATAAGGATTCATAGCCTGTAATGCATACCTTTCTAGGGTAAGAACATCATCTTTTTTAACTGTAATTACATCTTTTGATAAACAAGATTTAATCATTAGTTCTTTTTTTTCTTTTTAGGAGTCCCTGTGGATGTAGACCAACACAGATGAGGGATGCCTGACCAGTGTTATGATCTCTTACCTTGGTTACCCCATGAAGAATCTCCCGGAGTGTCTCCCAGCCCTAGCAAAGATGGTTCTCCAATGCTTGTATCAGACACTGGAACAATCAATAATGACATGTCTGACCTTCGGTTCACGATGGCTGAAAGGGCTACACCACAAGAAGCCAGATGTATAAGTGAGTGGTCTGGGAAAAAACAATGGCCACTACTGGTTCACCCACTGTCAGGTGAGGTGTAGACAGAGCGATGGTAATGGCTCGCTGGTAAGTGCTTTTTTCTTTCTTTTTTTTTTTATAGGAACAAAGGAAGTGGAACCAGCAGGATCAGAGTAAGTATCAATGTTGTAACCAAGAAGGAGATGCCAAAAGCATTAAAAGTTGTTGGGGTGAGTCAGTCAGAAGGGAAGATGTTACCTTGTGTACAGAAGCAGGACACTCATGCTGCATACACACACACACACACACACACACACACACACACACACACACACACACACACACACACACACACACACACACACACTTATTACAGCCCCTAAACAAAGTAAAAGGAAAAGCAGCACCCAAATTCCCTGTCATTACTCATTTTTAAAAGGTTAAATGTGCTGACAGTAAAAGAAAAATGGCCAGTAGTTGCAAGAGTGTAGCCAGGATTTTCAGATTTGTACTCAGTTTCCAGGATGCTACCACCCACCATGTCACACCCCATCACAATCTTGTTCTCCTCTCACCCATATATACTGATGAATAAGTCACAGCCCCATTGCAGTCCTATTCTCCACCATCCAAACCTCAGCAAATGAACACAAGGAAGCATAAAATGTTATGAAACAACAAAACAGTCCAAACGTACATCTCCCATGGGTATAAAAGCATATAAAGTACCTTTCCATTTAAATTATGCTAGACATTTACCCTGTGTCCAGTTGGACATTCATAAGTCCATTTTAATGCAGTTTGCTATACTATACTGGCTTATCAATTCTCACCTCAATCTGAACACCAGTAAAACAAAAATAATCCTATTCAACCTAGGAATCATATTCATCAAATAATTAACATCAACACTGAACAGGTCACACAAGGTAAACTACTTGGTGTCATCATCGACCATAATTTTGATAAACACAGTGATTATATTACATCTAAAACAAAAACTATGCATGCTTTACAAATCAATGTGTTATCTAAACCGAAGAAGACTTAATGAACATAGCCCAAATACTGCTTTTCCCAGCCCTTTTATATTCAACCTCAATTTTAGTCAATATCTCCAAATTATCATTACGCAAGCTGGGACAAACCTATAACATAATCGCTAAATATGCTGCTAACCTCCATTACAGAACTCACCACCACATTGCATTATAAAAAAAAATCAGTGGTTAGAATTACATGACCTTCTTACTTTTATCCAGTTAAACAGTGCTCACAGTATACTTTTCAAGCCAACCATAAACTATCAAACATAATCCAGAAATGCCTAGCAGTCAGTAACCTAAGATCTCAAACATATAACCTCCTACTAGTGTCAAAATCCAACAATCACTATGCAAACTCATTATACTCTGCCTCTGTATCTAAAATCTGGAACACCATACTTCTAGATCGCATTAATGAAATAACAGACAATTTCATAACAGGTGAAAAAACGACCTCTTGGAGGCTCTACCCCTGGACTACATCGACCTCTTTTTCTTCAAACCACTTCAGCATAAACTAGTTCTTGTATTCTTCATGCCATACTTTCCTCATGGTACACTTTTATCCTATATATCTAATCTATCGTATATAGATAATCCATAATAGACTACCTCTATCACAAAGCAACCCTTTATTTAGCCTTCCCTTTTTCATTTTACTTCACATCTTACTCACCTATTTCATCTTACTTTATAACATCTCACCCACCTTTACATTCACAAGTTATTCATAGTTCTACATTCCAATAAAAATCTATATAATTTATCTGTTCTGTAGGTTAAATAAGTTACTACCGTTATTCTACTTTATTGTATCCTACTATATTTTAGTTTAGTTTAATTTACTTTGCTGTGGAACTTTTTTCTCTGGGCCTATGCTGAAAATGGGCTCAGTTGGAGCTTCCCAGTTAACAAATGCTAATAAACATATTTTATATATGTATTTACAGAGAAAGAGATTGCTGACTTTTTTTTTGTATTTAGCAGTACATATCATATAAAGATAGCCAAGGCAAAAAAGAAATGCAAGCACCATCACTGTAAGTAGAAAGAAATGCACTCAAGATAAGGAAAACCAAATACTGTTTTTAATATATGCATTCTTCAAGGAAAGTCAATAGCTTTTTTAAACGTATGTGTTCTGCAGAAACAGATTCAAGCACCTTATGTTTTGTATGTTCCATATCTCATTACTAAGAGCACAAAAGAAAAAAAGAAAATGTACTATTCATGAATTTCAGCTAGTCCCAGATATTGTTTTAATAAAGTATGGGGTAGGAAATCAAGTAAAAATTGGTGTGATTTCGACAAAATAAATGCAAACTCCAAAACTTATTACCTTTTATAGCATTGCTGCTCCAGCTATGAGCATAATATCAGTATTAAATACTCTATATTTGCACATATGTACACTGGTCTGAGGATAAAAATTGACTTTTGAATTTTCAATTGGCACTATCCACATGCACATGTAGTAATGAGCTTGATAACTTAATGGGCCTGGTATGTTAATGAGACAGATACTTAGAGAGGCCTTGGTCATCCCTGGACATCCATGGAGGATGGTCACCTTGAAAAAGGCTGAGAACTTCTGAACTAGTGTTATTGTGTACCTAATTAATATTTTTATTTCATTTTTACTTTATTTTTGCCAACTCTGTCATCTCCATTGTAAATGCTGATTTGTAAACTGAAAGACTTTGTAAAGTGCTTTGGCATAACAGTATTATAATAAAAAATTTGCTACACTGAACTGAGCTGACAGCTCACATGAGTATAAAGTCAGCACTTAAATGTATGAAGAGCTCCCAGTTAACAGATGGTTTTCTGCAATATGTAATGGAGATATTCAGCAAATGTTATGCTTCTGGTCCAAATTAATGTAAAATATTTCAATGATAAGACAGTTTCAATAATATTGCTATTGTTTCATTTAACTGCACTGCTGACAGACTTAATAACCACAAGCCTAGAGCTACTGTCAGTATATTTACTGCAAAGGATCATAAGTACAGCACTCAAAACCAGGTTGTGCTGTGCAAACTAAGTTTGAGGAATGGCGATCATCCCCTGTAATATAACAGTGACCTTGTTAGGCACATCAGTGAAACACAACATAAATTTATACAACAGTTGTCAGGCAGTGTTTGACTGAGACACATGTTGGATCAGAATGGTACATTTCTCATCATGTGAATACAAATACACTGCTGTCAGCTATGTTAAAAGATTAGCGTCAACAAACAGGTCTTTAATAACCCCTCTAGAGCCCTCTAGAGTCTATACACTTGAAACAGCTTTAGTAAGTTTGATAAAGGCTGTCTCGGTGCTATGAATTTTGTGGAAGGAATGTAAGGTATCAGTAAGGTTACTAACTTCAGGGTATCAGGAAAATTAACCATGGATGACTCATTCCAGAACCTTTACCAGTGATGTGAACAGTAAAATGGGTCTAAATGCTTTAACTAGTTTGTGTAACAAACTTTAAATATCTATACTTTATTTGGACTTTTGATGTCTAGGTTACTCCAGAAGAATTTTTGCTCAGTGTCACTCATATGAAGATGAAATAAATAGCTAAATAAACAGGGTCTATATTATAACAGCGAATGCTTAAAAAAGTGAACGCTGTATAACTGACCCAAAAAAACGAAAACACAAAATTGCGAACAAACAGAACAGCGATTTTTTTTTTCCCCAGGGAAAAAAAATCACTGGTCTGCAAAAACAAAAGTGGGGGGCTGTGCCTCCCACGCAACACCCCTACTTAAATATACCAACTCTGAGTTTGCACCACAGTGGAGGAAACGGCAAAGTCCCAAAAAACAGCCCAGCGATTGTTTCCCTAGGAAAAAAATTGCTGTTCAGTGTCTTCAGGATTTTACCGTTTTGACATTTAGCTGTCGATTAAACAGTGTTCGCGATATTAAGCGTTCGCTTACTTAATAGGGAACCAAATGGATATCACCTGATTCATGCCATGATACAGGCTGCAGTCTGGAAATTACAAACTGTACACACTGGAGTGACACTGCATCTCTCCCATAAAATGTATAGGTCGTGTGACATCACTGTTGTTCATAAAAGACATTCTCAACAAGGACAGTGCCTTTTGGTTACAGTATACTGACACTCGGATCAAATCACATAGTCTGGCTTTTAGGTACAGTACTGTTTCAGAGCTAGACTGTGCACAACAGTTGCCAACCTTGGCTTGCACTGTAGTACTGTGACAAGCCTCTTTACCATGGCTCTACAGAGGTCCACTGTGCTGTATCATGAAGTCATGCCAACTCCCAGGAAAATTTTAGAAACATGCAGGACTAAACAGTTTTGGCATTACTACACTTATAATTAAATCCCTTTCATCCACTTTCTATTTAAATAATATTAATGTTAACAAGTATTCTAATAACACTTAAGATGTAGTGCACCATTTACATACCCTTTCATATAAGGGGAAAAGTGTAACTGGTTTTCATAAATAGCAGAACCAACAATGTTCTTAACTTTCCATCTTTAAAATGTGGAAGACTGCCTCTTATAATGTGGAACAAAATGGCAAACTGTGCAAAAGTTGAATGTAGCGTTCATTCTGGAAGTTTGCAGCATGGTTAAAATGTTTTACTTTATACTTAATTAATTAATTAATTAATTAATTAATTAATTAAATCAATCAATTAATTAATACAGTTCACTACTTTTACCATGCCTTTCAGTTAAAAAATATATTAACAATGAATATCTATCATTTGTTGACAGGGTTAGTCCCACTAGGCTAGTAGATATCCAGGAACTTTCCCTATTTTTCAGTAAGTGCAATGGGATCTTTTACATCCACCTGAGCTATCACCAGCTCAAGCAGGTGTGTGTGTGTGTGTGTGTGTGTGTGTGTGTGTGTGTGTGTGTGTGTGTGTGTGTGTGTGTGTGTGTGTGTGTACGTACATGTATATGTACATATATGTGTTACCAGAGGGTCTATATTACAAGCTTGAAAGCTTAAAAGAGCAAACGCTCTTTGACAGAGCTGTAAACATCAAAACCACTAAACAGCGAAGACACGGAACAGCAATTTCTTTTCCCAGGGAATGCTTAATTCTGCTCTGAGCTACAATGAGGCACTCTGCTTGACATGTATGGGCAGTCCATTCCAGAGTATGGGGAGTCTTCTGGGTCAGGAACCTATCCCTCCAGCATGTTTTGTTCATTGTGATGACAAGGTTTAGAACCCTGGAGCATGTGGCTCTGAGGGATTGGGATTTCTTTAAGTGGAGCATGTCCAGCAGCTCAGGGTTTGACATGGCCTTATATGTTAAGCAGAGATAGTCTCCGAGTAGACGATATGCCACAGAGTATAGCTGGAGTTATTTTAGACTGTCAGCATATGGCATCTGCTTTAGACTTGTGATTCTTTTAGTGAGGTACTTCTGTGGCCTTTCCAGCTGTTGGAGATGTCTTATGAGGTACATACCAAATGGGGCATTATATTCTATAATGGGTCTAATGAGGGATGAGTACAGTGGGACAATGACCTCCTTTTTTCTGGATGAAAAGCCCTTAGTGATGAGGTGTGCCACATAGGATTTCCTGACTGTTGTGGCGATGTGGTTATCGAAATTGAGACCACTGTCCACCTGTGTCCCTAAGTCTCTCATTACACTTTCGATGTTTAGTGTCCTGCCACCTATGTGGTAATTCATGGGTACATGTTTTTTTCCAACGGAGATAACTATACATTTCTTGGCATTAAGCTTGAGCCCATGGCTCTGACACCAGGCATCTGTTTCTGTAAGGCCCTTTTGTAGAATATCTACATCATTTGGGGATTCAATAATGGCTCCCAGTTTGCAGTCATCTGCGAACTTTGTTAGCCAGAGTCCCTTAGTGTTGGCCTGTACTTCAGAGAAGTAGATGCCAAACAAGAGTGGTCCCAGGACTGAACCCTGAGGTACTCCACTTGTCTGGAGCTGGATTTGGAGTTGACTACTTTTACAGTCTGGGTTCTGTCCGTAAGCCAGTTGGCAACCCATCGAGTGACGTAGGGATTTATGCCCAGCTTAGTAAGTTTATCTATGATTCCAGAGTGGAGGATGGTGTCGAAGGCCTTGGTGAAGTCCAGATAGGCTGTGTGGACCACCTTACCCTCGTTCACAGCTCTGGAGACTGATTCGAAGAAGTCAATCAGATTCAGGAGACAAGATCGGCCCTTCACAAACCCAAACTGGGTGGGGTCCAGTGTTTGAAGGTTGCCAATGTCTTTGTTTATAAGTTCCATGATAATGCATTCCATGCCCTTGCAGATCAGGCTTGTCAGACTGATGGGACGGTAGTTCCCGGGATCCAAGGCGGATCCTCCCTTGTGGAGCGGGATAACTGTAGCTGTGCGCCACTCAGTGGGCACGAAGCCTGAGGTGAGGCTATGATTAAACATGACACCTAGGTGAGGTGCCAGTTCATTTTGTATTTCATGTAGTACACAGCCTGGCATGTCGTCTGGTCCCATGGATGCTGTATTCTTAGCTTTGGAGAGTGCGGTTTCTACCTGTGTGGCCGTGATTATCGGAATTTGGCAATCTTTTGGTATTGAGATGGGCCCTTTAGGGGGTGAGAGGGGGGTGAAGTTGGCACTAAATCGATCTGCCAGGATATTGGCAATATCCTTGGGATCAGTATATTTAATGCCATTCTGTTGTAGCTCAGGGCAGATCTGAGCATTGCCATTTAGATTCCTGACATAACTATAGAATGCCTTGTGGTTGTCTTTGGAATCTTTGGCAAGTTTATTTTCTTAACTAGCTTTTGAGGATTTTATGAGAGATCTCAGCTTCTTACTGAGGCTGGTGAGAGAGTTTTTTGCATCCTGGGATTTTCCTCTTTTCTGCAACAGTTTCTTCCTTCTGTTGTATAGTTTGTTTATAACAGGGGACCACCAGATTGGCTTCCTTTTTTTTGGAGAACAGCATCTTGGTTCTATTTGGGATGGCACGATTCATGCACGAGTGGATGTGCTCGTACAGTGCCTTAGTGTAGGATGCTGCAGTCGAACTTCCAGATCCTGTCTGTGTGGGTGTTGTGAAGTTTGTCACTTCTGACTTCAGTAGCATGAAGTTGGCTTTGGAGAAGTTTTTTAAGGAGGTTTCCTTACTGTGGTGTGGGATGTGGATGTCAAAGGTGATTTGCTTATGGTCAGAGACCTGACCAATGAGGGGGTGACCACTAGTGTGGAGCATCTATCTCCCATGTTGGTAATGACCAGGTCTAGTATATTGGAGCCCCTGGTGGAACAATGGATTAGTTGATCCAGGGCGTTGGAATTTATGAATTCCAAGAACCGTTGGGAAAAGGAGTTGGTACCAGAGTAGTTTTCCCAATTAATGGCAGGGTAGTTGAAATCACCCAGTATTAGGGTGTTTGGTTGTATCTTAATATTTTCCAGTATATTTAGAAAGGTGTAGTGAGAATCTTGAGGCATGGTGGGGGATCTGTAGCAAGCTACAATTTGGACTGCAGTCTTACCTACTGTTAGTTACACCTGGAGAATTTCAGATGCATTGTGTTGGGCAACTAGCCTGGAGGTGTGAATATCCTTGGTGAATATGGACACTCCTCCACCTTTAGTGTTTCAGTCTTGGTTTTGTGGCCGAAAAGTGTGGTAAGAATTGTAGCCTGGTATTGCAGGGGTGCTCTCTGGAGCCTTGAACCAGGTCTCAGTCACTGCACAGATATCGATGTTCTCCATTTTTAGGAGTGCCTCGAGAGAGTGCATTTTGAGGTTTAGACTTCTAGCATTGAGTAGCATTACCTTCAGATTTTGCATGCTTGTATCTGTTACGATGGTGGTTTTATCCTTTGAATTTCTAATTGTTCAGCCTGATGTGCTATACATGTTTGTCTAAGCAGCAAAATAATGTTCTCATTAGTCTGGAGTTTTCTGGCAAAAATTACGCACCTATTTCCTGGAGATTTACAGAGCTCAACATCAGAAAATTCCTGGAATTGTCCTGTCACGCTAAGGAAATCAGGGAAAAAGACTTACTGGCCATGTCATATGTATTATAGCAGAAATTAATCACTGGAAACATCACCACAAACGCACGCAGTCATGAATCAACCACATCCATGAAATGTGTTTTCTGAACTTACTACTTGCTAGGGAGGCTGTAACCCGCTTAACCCTTCTTTGCCCTTTAGCATTAGCTAGGTGGTAATCATTGGGGTGGCAGCCCCATAATAAATTGTAGTAATCTAAAATACAGTTTGAAGATCTAGCTGATCATGATATGCTTACATTGGTACTCATCTAGTACTAATATCCATAACATCAGGGAATTTGTTCATGTTTTCAGTATCTCTCTCTCTCTCTCTCTCTCTCTCTGATACATTTTTTTCTCAAATAAAAAGTATACTAAGTTTTCAGCACAGCATTTTAATAGTCATGCAGTTGGGATACTGATCCTATTTTAGAAATAATTTATATAGGGAAGTACTGCAGAATTATTTATTTTATTTTATAATTTATCTTACATTTGTTGACCGGGATAGTACAATTGGATACATGTCCATTTTCAGCGGAGGCCCGGGGAGAAAAGCTCCACATACCAAAAAAGAGACAGTACATACATCACTGAGTGATAAACTCAGGCAGACATGTTTAGAAAAATATAGACAAAAAATACAGGCAGGTATCAATATACACAATGTGCAGACATCACATCTTATTGGCAAAGACGTATTAGAAAATGTGAACATAGAATACAATCAGATCTCATAATTCACAATGCTTAGACATTCAAATGTTATGAGGCATAGATACTTGGCTAAACAGCAGGTTGGGTAGCAAGACATGTATTAGTGAAGTTGTTAGTCGGGTATAGAACAAGAGCACAGTCAATGAGATGTGAGGTATTTTTCGAGTTCTCTTTTAAATAGGGGTAGTGAGGTTTCCTTGGTAACGGTAGTAGGGAGTAAATTCCAGATTTTACCGGTTGAGTTGGCAAATATAGCATCGCCTGCAGAGTTGTTGGATTTCTGGATCAGTATCATTAGTTTATCAGCTGAGCGTAATGGCCTGGGGGCACTATGAGGGGTGAGAATATTTTTGAGGACAGGGGTGTTATCAGGTTGATGGAGTAGTTTATGTGCTACTATAAGCTGGTTGAGCTGTACAAAGGTAGAATACTTTAGCCATCCCAGTGCTTTGAGGTTCTGGCAATGGTGGGTCCTAAAAGCCATGCAAGTAGCAAATCTGGCTATATGATTGTAACATCCTGATAATTTGTTGAGATCGGTTTTGGATAGGTTGGTGAGTACAGGGGAGGCATACATAAGGGTAGAGAGGAGGTGTGATCTTGTAATAGCTACTCTAGCTAGGGGGGTGAGGAAAGGTTTGGCTCTGTACATGGAGCCAAGTTTTTTGTTGACGGACTTAATAGTGTGATTGACATGTTTATCAAATTTAAGGTTGTTGCCTATTACTACTCCTAGAAACTGCTTATGGTCATCAGGGGAGATAATGGTATCATTGCTAGATTTGATGTTGAAGGAAGGAGGAGAAATTCTACAGTTAGGGGAGAAAAGTAGTAGCTTGGTTTTGTTAGGATTTAGAAGCAGGCGGCAATTAGCTAGCCATGTTTCTACCATGCTGAAGGTGGTCTGGGTAAGGGTTAGAAGTTGTGTAGGAGAGGAGGTGGAGCATATTAGCGTTGAGTCATCTGCATATTGGATGCAGGTGGCTCCTTAGATGGTGGTGTGCAGATCATTGATAAAGACAGAGAAAAGAAAGGGACCTACTATGGACCCATGTGAAACACCTAGGGTTAGAGGAAGTTGGGATGACAGCTTGCTCTGCCATAAGACAGCCTGCTGTCTACCGTTTAGGTAGGAGTGAAACCATTGTATTGTATGTTGGTCTAAACCGATGGTTTGTAGGGTATTGAGCAGTAGCTGATGGTTGACCATATCAAAAGCTTTTGGGAGATCTAGGAAGAGTGCTGAAGATAGTTTGTTGTTGTTACGATGAAGACTGATGACATTAGGGAAAGACTGAAGAGCTGTGGTGGTACTGTGGAATGGCCTAAAGCCGTACTGAGAGTCGGCGAGCTTTCCTTTTTGAATTAGAAAGTGCATGATTTGTTTATGTATGCATCTTTCCATGATTTTAGCTAGTAGTGGAAGAATGGCTATAGGTCTAAAGTTAGATAATTCTGTGGAACTTCCTCCTTTATGGAGAGGTATAACGTGATATTTTCCATATTGCTGGGATGGATCCTTCTGAGATGGATCTGTTGATCAGAATAGAAATGAGAAGTGCTATGGCATCAGCTGCTTTTTGAAGATATTCAGCTGGGAGGTGGTCAGCAGCTAGTGCAGTAAGTTTTAGCTTTTTGAATAAGGTCCGGATCAGGTTGGTAGGTACGGTTTGAAAGGTAAAGGTGGATTGGGAGCTGGGTGGATCAGGGCTAGATGTGCCAGAGCTGGTGTTTGTGTCTGATGGAGTGAGATGGGTAGCTAGAGACTGGATAGTTTCAGTAAAGAAGGAGTTGAAGCCATTTGCAATTTCTACAGGGGATTTATCAAGGGCAGCTGATGGGGTAGGAGTGGTGAAACAGCCTGGGTGGAGAAGACTGTTAATGCCAGCCCAGAACTTTTGAGGTTTATCTGATATTTTTGTTGTAGGAGTGTGTAGTGATTTTTTTGTCTAGAATGACAGATTCTTTCGGTCTGGTTCCTTAGCTGCCGGTATCTTACTTGGTCCATAGGGGCTTTGGTAACATGCCACCTGGTCCAGGCATTTTCTTAGTTTAATTTTGGTTTTTGTTTCTTTAGACAGCCACAGTGAAACTGTGGCTTTTACACAGATGGTACGGGTAGGAGCATGGTGGTTAAGGATAGCCAGAAATCTGGTATTGAAGTACTCACTGCTTCTTGTAATGGGAGTCGTTTCAAGACATTCCAATTACATGCTTTGAGTTCATTTTGGAAGTTGTCAAGGTTAAAGTTCCTGACGTTTCTTATAGTTTTGTAGGTGGGCTGGTTGGGAATGTCGGCTTTGAGCCTAATAATGTAGGTAAGGCAGTGATCACTTAGATCATCGGGTAATGTACCTGACTTGTACTTTTGGGGGCTGGCTGTTAATAAGTGTCTAATCAAGGATACTATCTTTGACTCTATTTTTACTAAATCTGGTGGGGGTGGCTATGATCTGAGTAAACCCGTGGAGGTTTAAATGGGTGGAGGGAGTTTCAGAGGAACAGGTGTTCCAATTAATGTTAAAGTCCCACAATAGTTTCCTGGGGATAGTTAGAAGCTAGCCAATGTAAGACATTTTCTAGAGTACTATCATTCTTGTCGGGTAGAATATAAATGCAGACAATGTATCTGCATTTATTTTTGTTTATTATTAGTTTGGTGATGAAAATTTCTGCATTGCCAAACTGGGGTGGCTGTTGGGTGTCAGTTGTTATTGTTAGGGTCGACTTGTATAGTACAGCTACCCCGTCACTTTTCCTGGAGATCTGGTCTAGTCTAAGGATGCTGTATGGGGGGGGGGTATTTCGTTATCTTTGGTTATTGGTTTTAGCCAGGTTTCTGTGAGGCAGAGGATATCAGGGGAGTGAACAGCTAAGAGTCCATGTAGGCTATGGATCTTGTTGTTTAGGCTTCTGATGTAGAGATGACAGACCAGAAATGAGTTTGGAAGTCTATCAATCTGGGTAGTACATGTTGGGTTGTTAGATGGTGTGCTTGGGTCTATTGTTGTGGATGGGCCAGGGTTGGGGTGAATGTCTCCAACCTTCATAAGATTAATTTTTAAGTTGCTTATGAGTCTTAAAAATTTGTTTATGTTTTTTTTGTAGCGTTTGATTAAGCTAATGTAGCGGTATTTAGTTGGGTGATGGTGATTGGGGGGAGGGGCGAGGAATTAGGAGAGGGGTGGTTATGTGGTGGATAAACTTATTAAATGCTGGGTTGGTGGCTGTTTTGAGAGTTTGGGTATTGGATTTCCAGATGCTGTACATATTCATAGGAGCTTAGGTGATAAGGAATGAATAGCAGGGGTACTAAGGGTAGCAGCATTAGTGTTTTAGCTGTAGTCATAGTAAATTACTAGGGTAGGGTCTGTATTGAGTGTATGTGGTGGATAAAAGATTAGAGAGAATAGAATAGCTATGGGTGGGTTAATATGGATAGTGGGGTGGATAGAGGGTGTATTTTTGTGCTAGGAGTTTGCTGAGTTCTAGGAGCACATGTAGTTGGTTAGCTAATTAAGGGGAAGCTCCAGTGGTACTACTACCAGGGGCGGGTGGAGCGAGGAGCAAGCGAAGTGAGCGGAGTGGGGCTAAACCAGTAAAGCAGATGCCGAGAGGCAGCATGTGCAAGTATGAGTTACAAGTACGCTTGTTTGTTTCTTTTTATATGCCCAATACTCTGTTCCTAAGCCTTACTGTTAAAAACTACACAGTTCCCTGCCTGCTTCTCAATTTACAATGCAAAGAGCCCGTTTTCCAATTCCCTTTTGCAGCACGCTTGTTTCACAACATTTTTTCCTAATATCTTGTGGGACACATGACTTCTGGTACGATTTGAAGTGACTACAGAACTTTCTTTTTTTTTTGTGTAAAATAAGAAGTTATGTACCTACCATAACGTTCCATGTTAGTTGTCTTCTCTCGCCTTCTTTCTTGCTTGATGGGTTGGCTTTAGCTCGAGAACTCCTTTTACCAGCTCGAGGCAGCCCCATATCCCATGATGCAAGGCAGTAAGTACCCAGATCTCGTTTGTTGACAAAGGGCAATAACACCAAGCATAAGATACTTCCCAAAGGAAGAAGAAACTTACAGATGGAAAAAGGACCAGGTCTGAATGGTCTTTAGCATAATAGTTTCTTATACAAGGTCTGTCCAGGCCAGGGGAAGGAGGGTCGCGCAAAGAAGAAGGCGAGAGAAGACAACGAACATGGAACGTTATGGTAGGTACATAACTTAATGTTAAGTTGTCAATCCATTCTTGCTTGATGGTAGCACCTCTATCCGGGGTGGCTCAATGGATCAAACACTTGAGGACTGTAGAGCCAAAACTGGCTCTGTCCCTGGAGGCCAAGTCCAATTTGTAATGGGAAACAAAAGTGTGAGGAGTGGCCCAAGTGGCGCTGCACAAATAGTGTCCAAAGGCAGTCTAGCTTGAAAAGCTGTAGAAGTAGCTAAACTCCTAGTTGAATGTGCTTTAGGTTTTGAGCACAGCTGTTTTCCCCTGATCGTATAAATTTCAGTAATGACAGAAAGCCATCTGGACAAAGTCACTTTAGAAACAGGAAGGCCTTTTTATTATCCGCATAGGAAACAAAAAGTTGATCAGATTTTCTAAATTTTTTGTTCTGTCCAAATAATATCTAAGCTGATGGTGGGCGTGGCCAAGATAATGTAGCTTTTGTTCAGCTCTATCTGAATAGTTAGGAAAAATACAGGAGATCAATGGATTGATTCAGATTGTTTTTGAAGCGACCTTAGGTAAAAAGGATGGATTAGTTCTCAATGATACTCTGTCTTTCTGAAAATCCAAATAGGCCGGTCGAACCGAAAGAGCATGAAGTTCAGACACCCTCCTGGCAGATGTAATAGCCACTAGGAATAACGTTTTCCAAGAAAGATATTTCAGGGAACAAGAAACAGCTGGCTCGAAGGGGAAGAATCAAGGATGTCAGCACTAAATTTAGATCCCACTGAGGAGGAGGATTCCTGATTGGAGGCTTTAGTAGGAAAATTCCTTTCAAGAAGGCCCTGCAGAGCCTATGGGACATAATATTATGATCTGCTATCCCGACATGAAAATTAGAAATAGCAGCCAACTGAACTCTGACTGTGGAAGAAGAGGAGCCTGCATGAAAAATCTCTGCTAAGAAGTCCAGAACTGCCTGAACAGGGGCAGTAAAAGGATCAATATTTTGGGCCTTAGCCCAATAAGAGAAACGTTCCATTTGCTTGTGTAAATCCTCCTGGTAGAGGATTTTGTGAAGCTACTATGATATCTCTAACTGGGTTAGAGATCAAAGGAAGCCTGGCTAAGGAAGGAAGTGGAGCAACCATGCTGTGAGGTTGAGAGAAGGGATTGACCGGTGCAGCTGACCGGATTGGTGAATCAGTAGATCTGGCACTGGGTCCAGATGCCACGGCTGCACCAAAAGGTGATGATGGAGGAACGGGAACCAAACTTGTCGAGGCCAGTAAGGGGCAATGAGAATCAATTTGGCTCTCAAAGCGGTAGCTTTCTGGATCACCTGAGGGATCAGAGGAAATGGAGGAAGGCATAACGAGGTCCCTGGGGGCAACCCTGGGTCAGAGGCTCTGTGGGGGGATGGCCTGATTGAGGGAAGAGGCTGAAGAAGTCTGGACATTTGCTGTTTTGGGGAGTAGCAAAGATCGCAACATGGACGACCCCATTCCAGAAAAATCTCTTCCGCTATGGATTGCTTGAGAGACCACTCGTGAGGCATGAGAATAGCTCTGCTCAATCTGTCCGCTATAATGTTGGTTTTCCCAGGGATATGCGTTGCTACCAGAAACCGATGAGAGGAGATCGCCCATTGCCATAGTCTGAGCTTCTCGACACAAGGGGTAGGACTTGGTTCCGCCCTGTTTGTTGATATACCAAACTACAGACATGTTGTCTGTGTGGACTGCAATTGTCCCTACGGGAAGAAAGTCGTTGAGGGCTTGCAACGTTAAAAGCACTGCTCTCATCTCCAGGACATTTATGTGCAGATGGTACTCGAACGGTTGCCACGTCCCATGAACCATCCTGCCCTGATAATGACCCCACCCACCCGATCAGGAGGCATCCGTGGTGACAGTGGCTATGACGGAGGGTACAAAGCACCTGCCTTGGTGAACCTGAGACGATGTGATCCACCAAGCAAGATGTTCTTTGCATGTTTGTGTCACCAGAATCTGGTGACGCATTGGGAGTTGCTGGTATGACCACTGTGTGAACAGCATCCACTGAAGGAGGCGCATGTAGAATCGAGCCAGGGGAAGAAGAGTAATGGCGCAGCCATGAGACCTAATACCTTTAGAACCATTCTGGCCTGTACTTTCTTGCTGGCCAGAATGATCCTGACATGAGTCTGAATGTCTGAAACTCTTTGTTCTGTAAGGGTAGCTGACATCCGAACAGTGTTTAATTTTGCCTATGAAGGTAATAGACTGGCAGGGTGATAAGGATGACTTTAAGTTGACTGAGATGCCCAAATGAGAACAAAGGTCTATTGTGTAATCCCTGGCTTGTATAAGCTGATGCCTGGTGGTGGCTGACAGGAGCCAGTCGTCGAGATACGGAAACACCTGGAATCCTTGGCGTCTCAGGTGAGCCGTGACCACTGCCATGCATTTGGTGAACACTCTGGGGGCTGTAGTGAGACCAAAGGGCAGGGCTCTGAACTGGAAGTGACTGGACCCCAGCAAGCGGAGAAATCTCCTGGGCGTCTGTGAATTTTGATGTGATAGTCGCATCCTGAAGATCTATTGAGCACATCCAGTTGTCCTTCTGTAAGAAGGGCAGAATTGACTGAAGAGTGACCATTCGAATCTTGTCTTCCTGACAGACTTGTTGAGTCTGCTGAGATGCAATATTGGTCTCCAGTCTCCCGTCTTTTGGGGACCAAAAGAACCTTAGTAGATTCGGGCTCTGAATGGTCTATTGTAACTGGCTGAATGGCTCTTTTGCAGTAGTTTTGCGATTTCTAACTCTGCAATCTCCTTAGACGGGTGGTACATCTGGAAGGGAACTTGAGGAAGGACTTTCCTCGAAAGCAATTATGTAACCCTTGGATATGATCGACTGTACCCATCTGTCTTTAGTGAGTGAATGCCAGGCTTCTGGGTACAGTGCTATTCTTTCCGACTGCCTCCAAGGAGGGACAGCCGGGCAACACCTCAGGGATGCTGAAAGGGCTTATCAGAGAGAGGCTCCCTGTTTCCCTGGTTCTTCGGACCCCCTCTGCCTCTAGGCTCTGTTGTTGTTACCCCTCTGCCTCTAGGGGTAAACTGACCACGTGAATCCGGCGTGACTCCTTGGGATTTACGGAACCACATCTTTCCACCCTTCTGTCCTTTGGGATAAGGCCTAGAAGGGGTGGAAAAACGGACTCAACAGCAGAAAGAGTCTTGCCGTCCTGCTCACACCTGGTCAAGGTCTCCTTCACCTGAGGGCCAAACAAAGCTGACCCATCAAGGGAGAATTTGTGAAGGGCGCCTTAAAGGGATCCGCAAAATCACATAGCCGCATCCAGGCTTGGCGTCTAAGAGCCACACCTGTGCCCATCCGCAGCATAAGATATTAGCCGCATGGAGGAGTTAGCAATGGAATTGAGGGTTCCTAGCTGGCAATCTTTTCTTGAGCCCCTGCAGCTGTAGGATCCTGAACTACTTCTCCCAGCTCCTTCAGGATATCTCTCTGGAGTCTGGTGAAGTGACAAAGATAATTCAGTGAGCATAGCAAAGGTCGCTGAGGAAAACATCCGCTATCCATGGTCCTAGAGTCCTTATTAGGAGGATGGACGGGCACGGAAGGATCTGCAAGTTCCTTTTGGTGGCCGCAGCCACCACCATGGCATCAGCGGGACACCCTTGGTAAGGAATTGTTTGTCACTAGGGGCAGTGATAAATTTAGAAGGCCTCCTAGGGACTGGCTCTACAGAGTCAGGAGCTGTCCACGCCTTTCGTGCAATAACCTGCATAAGGGGTAGACACCCAGGAGGTGGAGGCGAGATCCAAACGCCTCTAGGTATACTGACTCATCCTCAGAGGGATTGTTGGTGGGCCAGTTTCCCTCTGTTTCAGAAGTTCTAGGATGTCTGAGAAGGAGACATCCTCAGAGAGGATCTAGGGGATCCCTCTGACTCATCAAAGTCAGTATCCAAGTGACAGACTCGGGGAGTCTACATGCTTCCTCTTACAAGTCCTCTTCCTAGGAGGATCTCCCGAAACATCAGGAGAATCCTCGGAAGAGAAATTCCCAATGGAAACCTGAGGCGGAGGATCTCTGGGTCCTGTAGCAAGAGAAGTGGCAGAGATGTCAACAGGTACCATAGAGGGAGGAGCTACGGAACAGACTGCTGACTGATACCAGTGGCCAGTACACTCTTCATCACCTCGAATGCTCCCCTCCCAGGCAGGTCCGAGAGAACCCGCTCCAAGAGCTAGGAACTCCAGGGACCACCGAAGGGAAGTCTCCGAGGCAGATGTCGGAGCCGAGCTCACCAAGGCGAGGCTCCAAGGGACAAGGGTCCGATGCCACTCACCGGAGGAGACCATGGAAGCCGACCACGAATCCCTCTAAGGAAGAGGAGATAAGAGTAGGGGCTGAAGGAACAGAAGGGGTATCCGTCCTCCAGCCGTAGCAGTAACCATGCTCGAAGACTCCAACTCCAAGCTCTGGGGTAGAGTTGAAGGAGGAACTGTAAGGGGTGTGGACCAACAGTCGTCTGCTGAGACGGACTGTGTAGCATTTGGGCCAGTACCTGTGACTTGAGTAATCTACTGACCACTCTCTCAAGGTCATGATCTGACAACCTGGATGACCTTGAAGATCGGCTCCGATGGCTCCGTTCCGATAGAAGAGGCGAAGTCGCCGAAAGTATCGGCTCCAAGGAAGGAGACCTCGACCTCTTCCTGGAATGAGCCGCCGGGCCGATACTACAGATCCTGTCGGCACCGACGCCGACAGTATCGGCTCCAGCGACACCGATGCCTGTGCCACATGGGTTCAAAACAGATTCGCCGAAAGCTTTGTGGATCCAGAATCGGCTCCAGCCGATCTCGACGAGGCCGCAGGCTTAGAAACAGAAGCCTGGGCCTTGGCAGGTTTAGTTGATTTTGGTGGAGCCGACTTGGCGGAGAGCCCTCCGGCCCCTAAGAATCAACTTTCTCTCCTGCAGGACTCTCTGGCTGAAGGAGTGACAAATAGCACAGGAGTCCTGCAGGTGAAGAGGGCCCAGACAATACAGGCAAGAAGTGTGACCGTCTGTCAGAGACATCTTCTGACAGCACGAGTCACACTTCTTAAAACCAGACCCTCTCCTTAGACATAGTGTTGAGAACACAACACACACACACAACACCAGTCTAAAATAACACAAATACCAAAAGGTATTCTATAAAATCACACACACACACCCTAACAGGGGATGGGATAAGGAAAAATTGACTAACAAAAATTAAAGGAGACAGGAAAATTCTGTCAGAAAAGGGTAAATATAACTTAAACTATCAATAAAGAGTTTTTGACTAAAAAGGGGCTTAAATCACAAAGTGAACAACTTACCAGGAGCTGGTAAAAGAAGACCTCCTAAGCCGAGATCTGGGTACTTACTGCCTTGCATCATGGGATATGGGGCTGCCTCGAGCTGGTAAAAGGAGTTCTCAAGCTAAAGTAAAGCACGGAGCCGAGGATCGGCTCCGAACCCATCAAGCAAGAATGAAGGCGAGATTGACAACTTAACATCGATAAGTTTCATACTGAACTAAACAGTGCCTTACTTCAGGAATAGAGGTCATTTGAATTCTTTTTAAAAAGTCAGCTGTCACATTACTTAGATTTATGGATATTACTATATCCCAAAACCTGTGAAAGCCATTTTACATTTAAAATTCAGAGCAGTCATTTTAGGTGGAACCTTGTATATTCATTCAATCCTTCTTTGATTTAAAAAAAAACATCCATACCTCTCAACTGTCCAGATTATCCCAGAATGTCCAGATTTTTGCCTCATATTTTTGGTCTGTTCCTCATAAAATCTGTACGTTTTCTGGATTTTTGTGGCAAATCAGTGAGGATTGAATTCACTAAATAATGACAGGCATTTGTGTTTCAGACTTTATATCCTTCAGAATATGTATGGTAACACAAAACCTTTTATTCTATCAACTTTTTACATTTATAAAAGCAATATTTAAAAACTGTCCCTATTTTTGGGGCTTTGTCCAGACTTTTTGTTCTAAGAGTTTGAGACCTATAGTATGGTCTCTTGACATACTGGCAATAAGGAAGCAATTGCTTATACTTTTATGATACTTCCTGTCTGGCCTCATTCTCCTGCATGAGGATTCTCAGAAATGAATATATTCAGACAGAGCAAGATGATATAGGTAGTATCCCCTGTGGGACAGTTCATATGCATGATGTACATTGTTACAGAGGGGACTAATGTGCTACGTCATTCCGCTGTTGTCACTGGCATCAACTGTAGGATACATAGAAGTTATAGCAGCTGCTACCACCAAACAAAACTCATGGAAATGTCTGGGAAGCACTAGCAAAAGATACACATAGTGCACATAAGTTTTCCCTTTTCTCATCACCTAGGCTATGACTTAATAAAACACAGTGCCAGACTTGCCAATGGATAGCATCCAAAAGGCATGCAGCATTCTAAGTAATTGGTTGAAGTGCTTGCAATTACTATGGTTGTTATCTCTTAAACACTGCATCTCCAAAAGGGGACCATTCTTTTCTATAACATCTGCAAATTAATTATTTTGCATTAGAAAAATGAGGTCTGCTGTTTTAATACATTTGAATGTGACTGTTGACCCATGCCATCCAAGAATATATTAGAAACAGACTCGACCTGTTCAGAAATAACAGAATGGATAAGCATTCTTATATTTCACACAAACGTAATAACTACTATCTGCCATTATTTAAGAGTTTTGTACAGAGAGCAATGGGTAGTCCTGAATTATAATAAAACAGGGATGCCTTTTGCATGCATTTTTAGTTAACAGTTAGGGCTAGTACCTCTAGCCCTTTACAAAATAGGGGGATATGATCAGGTCTCTGACTGTAACCATATTATCATGTGTTCAAGACATTAATACCAGGAAATTCACCTTGAGAGCAAAGCTTGAGAGGTATATTTGGCACCTCGAGAACACATAATAATTTAACGATTGGTGAGACCTGATCACAACTCTTTGCAGTACATGGAGATTTATCTATTCCCTATATTATCACTTACAAAAGGAGGAAAAACAAAGTCAAAGTGTTTTACCGGCTTTAAAAGCCAGTAAAACACTTGGTGAGTACTGTCGCACACACAGCATGTAAATATAACTGGAGAAAAAAGTCAGGGGCATTTCTTAAATCTGCTGTAGTTACTTACAGACTAAAGTTTGTAAAGTTCAGTGACAAAATATGAGGCAAGATATTCAGGGACAGTTGAGAGTGAAAGAAATAACCCTTGAGTAAGACCAAAATATAAGAGGGTGTGTAACAATTGCTACACTCCTCTGAAAGTGCCATTACAATTGGGTCTCATACTACAGAAGTGCATGACAGGTTTATCTGGTTTCTAATTTTGGAGTGTAATCACAGCGCTCCATGCAGTACATAGCTATACCTCATTAATAATTAAAACACATGGAAACACTGTTGCCATACCTCTCAAGTGCTTCTGATTTTGCATCTTATTTTTGCTCTGTCCCTCATAAAACTTGATTTTCTGGTAAATCACTGAAGATTGCAGTCACTAATGCCAAATATTAGGGTTTCAAACTTCTAGTTTTCTGAAAATGATGAAAAACTGTTGTTCTATTAACTTTTAGAGTGGATTAGAGAGATACTTTAAATATTACCCCGATTTTGGGCCTTTGCTCCTCCCCTTTATTTTTGGTTTTGTCCAGAATTCTTGAGGAAAGAAGATGAGAGGTTTGTTATCCCCCATCATTACAATGCAACATCTCCATGCTGTTCTTAAATATATGTCATCCCATCAATCAAATACTGGCACTGGGTGTAACTTTAATAATAATAAAAATAAAACAGTTAAAATGACAACCAAAAATAACTAGTTAAAAATTATAAACTACACAGAATAAATGCAGAAATACTACAACTGCAAACTTTGCACTGGTGAAGTTTGCTTCTTTGGATTATTTGCTGCCAATTCATGTTTACCTTCCATTAATTACTTAATTGTATTAATATTCTGTTTTAACCTGAGTTAATTGGAAATGGCTGCTCACTGCATCCTACTGAAGTTCCGCAAGCTGTCCTGAAGTGCTATTTTCTGTTTTCCCAAACAGGTGGGAGAATCTGTAATAAGTTGCAATTTCCTTACTTTGCACAGGGGCTTACATATAATGAAGCATGACATTTTTTAACAGAAATAATACCCTAAATATGCTCAGTACTATGATTTACTCTGCATATTTGGTGCTCCACACTTCAGAAACTGTGCTGGGTTAATAAAAGAATAGTCTGCTTCTAGCCCTAAAGTATTAATTTATGAGATTATGTGCCAAGTCCACAGTGACACCCCTGCATTATTTCGAATGTACGGAACAACATAAACTGCCCATGCCTCCTGATACGAAGCTATTCTATTTACCTCTTTAGAGTGGTTAGACCACACCTGCATAGAGATAAGCCATAATAATTCAGAAGATAAAAAAGGCAAATGTATTATATGAAGCAATGTAATGCTAAGAAGATATTTTCACTTTCTACTACAAAAGGGATGATTTTCATTTCCTGCTCATGTTCATTTGCTCACATAAGAACTCAGTGTAACAATAAAAGGATCACAGCATTAGGTGAGAAGTGTTATGGGGCTCATACTTGGGCATGTGATGGCAGTGCTGCACTGGGCACAGGATGGTGACAGGATGCATTTCACTACACAGTTTGGCTCCATTTTGCTCTAATGGAAGGTTGTAGGGATTAGTAATATGGAGTAATGGTAGGCATGGCAACTTATAGCAGTGCAGCAACCACACGGGCGAGTGAATATTGCAACTGCACATGAGATGAGCCCAAGCTCTAACAATAGCTGTATGTTCCCATTTGCAGCTGAGACATGGCATGTAAGGAAATGAAGTGCATTGAGAAGTTTTCCTAGGCAGAGACAGAAATGTTATTGCATTGTCTCCATCAGCATGGACAGTGGCTACTGGGAAAAAGTAGTGAAAAACGGGGATTCCAACCACAGTAACCACCAACAGCAGAAGAAAACAGGCTGGAAGGAAGCACTCAGTTTCACAATTTCTTCAAGGTTTAATGCCACAAGTAGTAGATGAGCAAAACACCAATAATGCGGATAACACTCCAAATACACTTTCGTTCACAAGAACTTCATCAGAATAATAAATTACATAGCAAAGGCCCATTAAATAGTTCCCCTAATCAAAAAATAACCAATAAAATAACAGTATACCATTTCAAAGTTGTTGTTGTTTATCTTTAGGCTTTTCCCAGTAAGGAGTCGCCACAGGGGAACTCTGGTCCGCTAATTATTGGCAGTAGATTTTTACGAAACACCGAGGTGCCAGCTCGATGCCCAACCTTCAAAGAAGGCATGCCCATTTACGCACACATGTCTTTCGAATGCTACCCAACCGCGGGGAGGACATGCAGACTCCACACAGAAGGCACGCCCAAGCCAAGCCGAGAATCGAACGGGAGAACCTCTTGCTGTGAAATAACAACGCTACTGCCGTACCACCACGGCATACAACAGTATACCATACAGTATACCATTTAAAAGACATTTAAAAAATTTCAAATGCTGCTACCTGGTGTCCGAACATACTAATTACACCCTAAAACAATGATAAAAATATAAAAAAACTGTTCATGCAATCAGTCATATAATGTCAAAAAAATATCTCAGTAGTGTGTTAATGTAAACTAAAAAAGTTAACCATGAAGGAGACATTGGGGGTACCTCATATTTTGGATGACTCAGATGAAGAAAATTCTCGACCGGACAGAGCAAGTGACTGTGGAACCAAGGCTACAACTTCAAACAAAGGTGACTGTTTGACTAATCATAATATTTACCATGGTATTAACAAGCCTAGGAAGGCTTTTGAAACTTGGCTAACTGAGAAAATTTATCTCAATGTTGGGACCCAAAATGAGTGTGTTGGGAGGGAAACTAGTAATGATACCTATTGTAACCAGTGTTAAAAAACTATGGGAACTCATGGGGAAATACACGGCACTTTGTATTGATAATGAATACTTGCGTACATGTTTAAGCAAGGGAATTGTGCCTAAAGGACTATGAGTGCAGAAATACCCCAACATTCATGTTGGTAGCGATTTATATAAAGAATTATTGGAGGTTTTTAATAACTGTGGTTTAGACATTGTTAGAATTATTATCAAGCAAAATGAATTGTCTATGACAGAACTGCATTCAAATACTGAACGTTTAAATTCTGTTGTCACAAAAGATTTATTATTTTCTGTAGAAACTGAAAAACAAAAATATTTTGACACATTGGATGACATAGATGGAAAATATAACATTAATATTAAACGCAAGATAAAGAAACTTGACAGCTATATTAGAATATAAAGAAAAACGGAGCTACACTGGGCCCAGGGGAAAGTAGGTTGACCAAAGAAGGGATGAGTATGTATTTGAAGTAGATAGTGAAGTAAATTATGGAGAGCAAAGAGAAGAAGGGACTAACTATGACCCTTTAGAATTCCCTCCCCTCAGTCGCTCCGAGAGACTTATGAATCAGAAAGGCCCCCAATATGTCCCAAATCCTACTTGGAGGGGGAACAGAGGAGCTCGGGGGGGGGATTCTAGTTTTACCCACTGAGAATATAGTTAGGTGTGAGAACAAATATTCTTTTAACAATTATAATATTTTTAACTACAGTGGTATAGACCTGAAGGTGGACCACTTTAATCTATTAGCTCGGGGTTTTAAATTTATTCCTAACAACAAATGTGACTTAGCATTGAGAGGGTGGCCTGATGATTAAGGTGTTTGCCTTACAAACATAAGGTGCAGGGTTTGAGACTCACAAGGGATAATTAGCTAGTCTTAAAATGGCTCACAAGGGCAGTTAGCCTAGTACTAATCTATGAACCTATGACAAAAGTGATTTTAGATGTCAAGACTTTTATGAGAAAGTTAAATTTTGCTGTTATGTTCGATGGTACAGGTAAAGATTTTAAAGAGAAAAAGTGAATTTAACCCACCTCTACACCCAAATCAAAAGTTTTGAAATGGTAGGAGAAAAAGAATTAAGGCAGGTTATTTCTGCTTCCCCCTACAAGTTTAAATACAACCTTACAGCTGGGGAGTGGTTGGTTTTAAAGGAACTCAAACAGAACCATAATGTGCGTGTCATGAAGCCGGACAAGGGAGGGGGTCCGTATTGATGGACAATGTTATTTACGAAGGCAAGATGTTAGACATTTTGGGTGATTCCAGTACATATAGGAGGGTGTCCAGAAATGAGATTCTTGTTGCATACAAAAAAATTGATTTGGTCATTGATTATTTACTGTGTTACGGATTGATTGATCTGGGCACTCATAAGTATTTACACGTAGCTCAACCCAGAATAGCTACTATCTTTGGCATACCTAAAGTGCACAAGGACCCTTTAAGACCCATTGTTTCGGCTGATGGGTCAAAAACTGCACCCATAGCAAAATTTCTTGACATAAAATTAAAGTCAACTTGGGGTACAGAAAAGACCATTTTAAAAGATTCCTGGGATTTTTTTAAAGGGAATTAAAACTGACCAGTGCTTTGACAATACTATTTTTGTCACGATTGTTACTAAAGACTTGTTTACGGTTATACCTCAGGACTTAGGACTAGCCTGGTTGGAAGAAGCCTTACTAGATAAGGTCTGTCCATCTACGGACCAGTTGTCAGTCATTTTACAACAGATGGAAATGGTATTAAAAAATAATTTTATTTTTAATGGGGGGAATTTTTTCATCAAATCAAGGGCGTAGCTATGGGGGCAAATTGTGCCCCCACATACACCAACATATTTTTAGCTTGGTGGGATAAAAAAATATGTTTTAAAATCTGTATATAGTAACTGTTGGTCCCACTATCAGAGATTTTTAGATGACATAGCTATTTTTTGGATTGATACCGTGGAGAAGCTACACGAATTTTTGAACTATTTGAACACCACTACCCCCCTTTTTGGAATTTACCAGTTCTGTAAACATGGACAGACTTAATTTTTTGGATGTGAGTGTAATTAAAACTGTGGAGGGCATGAAGTCTAAAATATTTCGTAAAGACACATTTTCAAATTCTTATCTTCATTTTTTGAGTGCCCACCCCTTCATACGGAAAAAAAACATTTACAAAGGTCAGCTAATTTGAGCATCCAGAATGACTTCCCAGGATGCAGATTTTTCATTGGAGTGTGACTTTATTGAAAGCTTATTTATTCAAAGGGGTTACCCGAGGGACTTATTGGTGGACAGTCGTACCTATGTAAGTAATTTATGCCATACTAGGTACCAACCATTGTTGGGCAAAGGACTGGACACAAATCAACATATACTCAGTGAAGTCAACCCCTCGGCTTACTCTCAAGCTCTTACCTTAGATTTTAATTTGGCTCCAAAATGGTAGTGGACACAATAACAAAGGAATGGAACAGGTTCATTTCATTGACGGATCTCAAAGGTATTGACAAGGGACCCCTGAAGATCAGTTATAAGAGGGGAAAAAAATTGAAAGACCTCATAGAGGGTGGGAGTAAACTGAAGTCTGCACATACCACTAAAAGAAAATGTACTTTTAAATGTGGAGCATGCACACAGTGCAATTTTATTTCCAACACTGATCGGGTATTTTTAAAAATTAGGAATAAATGGGTGTATGGTAAAAGTTTTAGTAATTGTAACTCTAGTGGGCTAGTATACTTAGTTGTGTGCAAGACCTGTGAAGCCTTTTATGTGAGCAAGACTGAAAGAAAGTTGAAAAGACGTACATATGAGCATATGTACGATGTTAAGAAATGTAATGTTAAAAATGCTCTGTATAAACATTCTTTGGACTGCCCAAAGACAAGGTTTGAGATTTTTCTTTTAGAGGTTGCTATTCAGGATGTGAGGGGGAGTGCATGGGAGACTATCCTTGAGTATAGGAAATTATTGTGGCAGATTACCCTAGATGCAAGCAGGACTCCCGGGTTAAATGACAACATCTCAATAGCACCTCTACTAAAACTGCCAAGCTATAAATTACTTTGGAAACAAATACATTTACTCACACTTTTTTAATACACGCATACTTTTTACATAAGTATAAATATGTACTTTTATTAACTGTATTAGTTGTTCAATAAGTTTACATTAACACACTACTGAGATATTTTATTGACATTATATGATTGATTGCATGTACAGTTTTTTTATATTTTTATCATTGCTTTAGGGTGTAATTAGTATGTTCTGACCCCAGGTGGCAGCATTTGGAATTTTTAAATGTCTTTTAAATGGTATACTGTTATTTTATTTGGTTATTTTTTGATTAGGGGAACTATTTAATGGGCCTTTGCTATGTAATTTATTATTCAGATGAAGTTCTTGTGAATGAAAGCGTATCTGGAGTGTTATCAGCGTTATTGGTGTTTTGCTCATCAACTACTTGTGTCATTAAACCTTGAAGAAATTGTGAACCTGAGTGCTTCCTTCCAGCCTGTTTTCTTCTACTGGGAAAAAGGTAAGAACAAATAAACCTTTTGTTAATGTGTGGTGTGAGACAGTGGCAGATGTGAATGTTGTCAGTGGCCTCAAAAGGCCAGCCCCGTCATGTCGATATCTGGGTCACTGACATGATTTTGCAAGCCTGTCAGAAAAGAAAATGGCCATGGGTGGGTGTCTACCATCACAGATCAGCAACCATTTAAAATGCCAGGACTTGCAATGCCAAATCCTGAAATGTCCAAAAATCCAGACTTACATATACTAACTAGAAGATTGCCATTTTCAATATATTTCCTTTTTTTTCGAGGTGTGGTGATCTCAGAGTTGGTATATATACGTTCAGGAGGGGCTTGCCCCCTCCCACACTGGGGGATGCAGAGAGCATGCCCTCTGCAAATACAAGTGTAAAGAAGAGTGATGTTCAGCATTTGGTCTTCTCGTGTACTTCTGCTCTCATTTATTGGGAATTTCAAGACTCAGTATTGTGATCCTCATTTTATTAGACAGCCACGCAAACCACCACTGAGGAGTTCCTATTGTCCCAGTTTATGCAGATAGAAAGGACCTTCATATCTGGTAGAGGCCTTGGTATGGTAGCCAAACAGGATGCACATCTTTCATCTCTGTTGAGAAAGCACCATGTTTATTACCTTACATCAGTAACACAGTTTAGATGCACACCTTATTGTAAGCTCATATGGATGCTCAATACCACCATATCTCCCTACAGGCACATATGGGAAGCAGACATGAAGGCATAGCATTGTAAAGTACATTTGTTTACATGCATACCATAGATGTGATAAGTACCTGCTGGTGCATAACAGAATGCTGGGAGTGTCACTATTTAGTAATGTTACACACATATGTTTATCTGTCTCCTTTCATAAGTGTTAAACCTATGGGGTCCCGTGCCATAGAACAGGGCATGTTTGATGTTGGTGCTGCAATGGGCATAGAAATTGTTGGGTTACATATATACTATTGATGTTATAGCTGGATATTTGTTAGGGATCCACGTCATTGTCTGTTGGCAGCTTTATGGTAGCACTGACTGAGGGCAGAATGCCACTGCCAGTAAAGGTGACTGTTCACAGTATGCTATCACCCACTTACAGTGGCACAACTATGTTGTCTGTGGAACCCATCTCAACTCTCCACAGCCTCTGGAAGGACAAGTCATGTGTGGTACCCCTACTCAGGCAGCACCCTTGCCCACTGCCCATCACGACCAAACAGAGTACTTCCAACATAGCAAATCAAAACTAAGAAAATCTGGGGGGATGGAGCCTTGATGGCCAACTGAGAGCAGTGAATTTTGAGAGCTCCATAAACTAGTATAATATAGGAAATTTTTATTATTTCCAAGTTTAAAAGGTCAGAAATCTATAGATAAACTACTAAACTACATAAATATCAATTTCGGTGGAGATATACAAACATTTTTCTGTCAAGTAACTTGGAGATATATTGAGTCACCAAATATGAACAACTCAAGGAATTCTCATCCAGATGCTGCTTTGAAAAAAGAACTACAATTGATGACATCTACTTTACAGGAACTATCTTTGAAGATGGATGGCTTTAAAAATGACTTAGAAAACCTCAAATTAAATTCTCAAAAACAGACTGATACTCTTAATGAACTATTACAGCAACACCATACAAAAATAACAAATATAGAGACTTCTCTAAATAACACTGAAGGGAGACTCAAAGAGGAAGAATTCCAAAAAGAATTTCTGCTTAAATAGAATACAGGGCTGCTTAACAAAATAGGTGACCTAGAAAACAGGGAAAGGAGAAACAACATAAGGATCTTTGTTCTGCATGAAAACACTGAAGGAGAAGACATTATTTCATTCTTAACAACCTGGATTCCTGTATCTTTAGACTTGAAAGAGGGACTTTCATTTGGAATTGAAAGGGCGCATAGAGCACTGAGGAAACCTATTTCTTACTCAACAAATACTCCACCTAGATCCATAATTATAAAATTTCTTTCATTTCTGAACAAGGAACTAATACTAAAATCTGCTTGGAGAAAATCATCCTTAAAATACAATCAAGCCTGATAAGGTTTGACAATGATTATTCTTCCAGAATACTAGAACAAAGGAAAAAAGTCTGGCCAATAGTAAAACTGTTGAAAGAAAACAACATTAAAGCACAGCTGGCCTTTCCAGCCAAGATAAAAATACTTTTTGCCAATGAGATAGAACCTTTAATAGGTTCATAGATAGGTACTAGGCTGTCGGTCCTAGGGCCTATACAAGCCTAGCCAAAAAGGTACCCTGGCTTTCGCCACCCAAGAAAATGATTTTCCTGTGCCCCTGCCGAACAGAGCCACAGAGGTGATCCCTGGGGTGAATTTCCTATTTCCCATCCAATCATCAAGATTTTTCTTGAAGAGTGCTAATGAAGAGCTTTGTTTGATATAGATAGGTAGTTTGTTCTAGAGTATGGGAAGTCTCTGAGACAGGAATCTATCCCTCCAGCATGTTCTGTTTATTGTGGTGACAAGGTTTAGGTCCCTAGAGCGTGTAGCTCAGAGGGATTGGGATTTCTTTAAGTGGAGCATGTCCAACAGCTCTGGGTTTGACATAGCTTTGTATGTTAGGCAGAGATCGCCCCTGAATAGGAGATATGCAACGGAGTAAAGCTGGAGTTTTTTTTGAGACGGTCTGCGAAGGGCATCTGTTTGAGGCCAGTAATCCTCTTTGTGAGGTATTTCTGCAGCCGTTCCAGTTGTTGTAGATATCTTGTGAGGTACATACCAAAAGGGGCATTGTACTCTATCATGGGTCTGAGTGACGAGTAGAGGGGAACAATGGCCTCTTTTTTCCTGGATGAGAAACCTTTTGTGATGAGGTGTGCCACTTAGAAGGATTTCCTGACTACTGTGGCGATGTTATCATCAAAGGGGAGACTACTGTCCACCTGTGTCCCAAGGTCTTTTATCACACTTTCTGTGTTAAGTAGACTACCACCTAATGTGTTAGCTCATCGGTACAGAGTTTTTACCAAAGGGGATGACAATGCACTTTTTAGTATTGAGCTTGAGGCCGTGGCTTTGATACCAGGCATCTGTCTCAGTGAGGCCCTTTTGTAGGATGTCCACATCATTAGGAGTTTCAATTATGGCTCCTAGTTTGCAGTCATCTGCGAACTTCGTTAGCCAAAGACCTTCTGTCTTAGCCTGTACTTCAGAAAGTAGATACCAAACAAGAGACGACCCAGGACTGAACCCTGTGGTACTCCACTTGTCACTGGTCTGAAGTCAGATTTGGAGACTGCTACTTTCACAGTGTGGGATCTGCCAGTGAGACAGCTGGCAACCCATCTTGTGAAATAGGGATTTATACCTAGTTTAGTGAGTTTATCTATAATTCCAGAGTAGGGGATGGTGTCAAAAGCCTAATTCCAGAGTGGGGGATAGTGTCAAAAGCGTATGAACAACCTTACCCTCGTCTATGGCTTTGGTGATTACTTCAAAGATGTCAATCAGGTTTAGGAGACATGATCTGCCTTTTACAAACCCAAACTGGGTGGGGTCCAGAGTTTGGAGATTACCAATGTCTTTGTTTATAAGTTCCATGATGATACGTTCCATGGCCTTGCAGACCAGGCTCATTAGGCTAATGGGGCAGTAGTTCCCAGGGTCCATGGTGGCTCCCCCTTTGTGGAGTGGGATAACCGTCATTGTGCGCCATTCAGTGGGCACAAAGCCTGAGGTGAGGCTATGATTGAACATGGTGCTTAGGTGGGATGCCAGTTCATTCTGTAGTTCATGCAGAATGCAGCCTGGGATGTTGTCAGGTCCCATGGATGCTGTGTTCTTGGCTTTGGAGACTGTGGTTTTTACCTGCGCAGCCGTGATTACAGGAACTTTGCATTCTTCTGGTATAGAGATGGGCTCTTTATGGGGTGGGGGGGGTAAAGTTAGCATTGAAGCTATCTGCCAGGATGTTGGCAATATCAGTTGGTTCTGTATATTTAGTGCCACTGTGCTGCAACTCAGAGCAGATCTGAGTGTTGCCATTGAGATTGTTGACATAGCTATAGAATGCTTTGTGTCTGCTTTTAGAATCAGTGGCAATTTTGTTTTCATAACTAGCTTTGGAGGATTTTATGAGGGATCTCAGCTTCTTACTAAGGCTGACCATGGAGTTCTTCCAGTCATGGGATTTTACTCTTTTTTTTGCAAAAGTTTCTTTCTTCTCTTGCAGAGTTTTGTTTATGGCAGGGAACCACCAGATTTGCTTCCTTTTTTTGGAGGATAGCATCTTGGTTCTGTTAGGGATAGCACGATCCATGCACTCGTGTAAGTGCTTATAAAGTGCATTTGTGTAGGATTCAGCAGTCGTACCTGTATTGTCCATCTGCATGGGTGTTGTGAAGTTTGCCACTTCTGTCTTAAGAAGCGTGAAGTTGGCTTTGGAGAAATTTTTTATGGTGGTTTCCCTAATGGGGGTTGGGGGCGGGATGTGGATGTCTAGGCTGATTAGCTTGTGGTGGGATCTGACCAACGAGGAATTGACCTCTGGTGTGGAACACCGGTTGCCCATGTTGGTAATGACCAGGTCTAGGATACTGCTGCCCCTGGTGGAGGTGTGGATAAGTTGATCCAACTTATCCACTAATGACTTATCCATCTAATGACTATATTCATCAAAAACAACAACATAGTGTCTATCCCAGAAGAAATGGAATGGATGGCCCCTACTCTTAAAAGAATAAAAGAAACCAATCCTTGGACTGATGCTAGAAAGAAGAAACAAAAATCTGATTCCAAGATAGCTGTCCCAAAAAAATAACTCTTACAACTGCATCTCTCAAAGTATCAACTGATATGGTACATGACTTGTCATCTGTTTTTATTTAAAAAAGGAGGATTTCTTAAACAACTGAGAAACAGTAATGATTTATTCAGAATGTTCAAGAGAGTCCGATAATTCTTCACAAACAAAGGTAGGTCAAGATGGGTTACTATTTACATTATATATAAGCCAAACAAAGCAATATATAATACAAATATAAAAGTTTTTGTTCCTCTACTTGAACTCAATGAATACTTATCTTGTTCATTTTTCATTGATTTTACTTATAATAATTTAAGTAATTAATTAACTAATTCAACAAGGTACCATTCATTACAGTTCAGACTCAAATGCAACAAATTAACATCATATATAATAGCAGTAACAGTACAGTGTTTTGAAAAAAAAATGCTGTCATGGAGACTAATGCCTTCTTCAGTTAAAGTTGTTGAGTCTTTCGGCTTTTCCCGATTAGGGGTCTCCGTAGCGGAACTCCGGTCCGCTAATGATTGGCAGTAGATTTTTACGTGCCAAGTTGCCAGCCCTGACGCACAACCTTCAACGCAGGTATGCCCATTCACGCATGTCTCCACACAGAAGACACTCTAGCTGAGAATTGAACAGAACAATGTCTTACTGTGAGGCGACAACGCTACCGCAGCACCACCACCGCAGTTGCCTTCTTCACTTAAAGTATGATTTAGAAATGTCATGTATATCCTGGCTAAATAATAGTAGCAAGCTCTTAGTACAAATGTCATCATTATTCTGTCTAAATATAGTTGATATCAATTATGGCAGGTATCATAGCTTTGAGTGCTGTTTGATTAATCCTGATATGGTTTGCGTGGATGCAGCCATGTCTGGTAGCAAGTAAGCTGTCATTATTATTCTGTATAAACATAATTAATATCAATTATGGCAGGCATCACAACTTCGACTGCTGTTTGATCAATCCTGATATGGTGTGCGTGGATGCAGCCGTGTCTGGCAGCGAGTAAAAATGTCATTATTAATCTGTTTAAACATAGTTAATACCAATTATGGCAGGTATCATAGCTTCAAGAGCGGTTTGATTAAGCTTGACATGGTGTGTGTGGATGCAGCTGTGTGTGCCAGCTGTTGTATGTTGCCGTTTTCATCTCCGGGAAGCTTGTGGGTTGTGGCTTATGAGGAAGAGACATTTGGTGTTTTAGCCTGGATCCAGGGGAAGGGGGTGGATAAAACTGTGATTTGGGATATTCTGGCAGAGAATAGTTTGTTTATACATCTGCTGAGTGAGAGGTGGGAAGGCAGGAAGAATGTGTTATCTCTTGTTGTGGCGGTTTGTTGGAAGTTTTTTTTTTTCCTGGCTGCTGCCTCGCTGAAAGGGAGGGAATTTAGGCTTGAAGTTGCAGTGCAGTGACGCTTTGCTTCAGGTGCATCGCGAGCCTCTGATATGCAGTACACAGACACACTAACAGAAACAGACGCTCCCAGGTTGCTATGGTAACAGAGACAGGGTGACGATAATGCTTAACGGCTCTGAGAAGCCTCCGAGATGATTCTTGGCAATGAAGTTTTTGGTTTAAAAAAAATAATTTGGTTTAAAAAGAAATAATTTATAATTTACATAATAAAGGGGCTGTTTTAAATCACATGTACACATACTGATGGTCTCCCGACACTTTGTTTAGCTCATTAAGTTGATTCTTGATAAAAAATAAATAAATAAATAATAATAATAATAATAATAAGTACAATTTATATTTTACATTTTTTTTTGGTCCAAACACATTAAGGACTTACATAAGAGTGGAAGTCTGAGTTATTTTGAAAGACAAAGAGCACTTGGTCTTGTGCAGTACCCTTTGTAGTGGTCTGGGAAGTGAGCTTGCTCGGACATGTTGGGCATATGGGGATAGCTGATTCTAGGGGTGTTTGGTGTAGCCAGGAAGTGCTAGAGAGTCAGCAGATTTCCTTTGTGGAAATATCCGTGAGAATGTAAGGCGTGTTGAGTGGTTCACTGGCAGAGTGGCCACTGCATGGAACAGACTGGTAAAATGGAACAGGACAAATATTGGTTTGGATATTTTAAGAACAGCCTGGAAACAAACCACATGAACTAGTGAATGGTATTCTGACAAAACTGGATGGGCATTGTTGCCCGTGCTTGAAGTACTGATATGTGTGTATATAAGGATGGAAATATACTTATAACAAATAAGAAACTAGAAGGGTCTCATAATTTAAAGTCTAAGGACTGTATAAACATGCTTGGAAGGAGCTAATAATAAGAATAAGCATTACATATTGTGGTCTCTCAAATAACTAAGCAACAGCCAAAAAAAACACAATAGTTATATAATGTATGATTTTAGTAAATCTAGACATAAAATATATAATCGTCATATAAGATAAAGCAGTCTGCTGAATTTAGATATTAAAGACAGCATTTAATAACATGGCTTGTGTATAACAACACTACTGCCTTAACTTGCCATAAATGACATATACTACATTGAACATCAAGGGAGGAGCATGATGATTTTCTTATATAAGTAAATATGCATAACACGTCATGTAATTGCTTTAACTTGAACTGTAATTTTTGTAACCCATCTTGACCATATATAATACTTAAGTGGTTACCAAGGTAACTAAAGTTTCATACATGACATCAAACTGACAAAGTTGTTCAAGAGAAACAGTAGAAGCCTGAACTTGAAATGTCACAGAATGTAACAATCATATTCTGAACAAATAGTATTAAACTGACAATAGACACTCAGTTTAATAACATGGGCTAGAGTATAATAACTACTGTTTTAAGTTGGCATAAATGACATACACTACATTGAATGTCAAGGGGAAGCATGATGATTTTCTCAAATAAGTAAATGTGCATAACAAGTCATATAATTACTTTAACTTGAATTGCAGTTTTGTAACACATCTTGACCATATATAATACTTAAGCTGTTACCAAGGTAACTAATGTTTTATACAAGGCATCAAACTGACAAAGTTTTTCAAGGGAAACAATAGAAGCCTTAACTACGAATGTCACAGAATGTAACAATCACATTCTAAACAAATAATATTAAATTGACAATAATCACTCAGTTTAACCTTTGCTGAGTATCCAAAATAGAAGGTTGTCATTTAAATCTAAAAACTTTCAGTATATACCATAAAATGGCAATTTATGAATATGGAAAGGGAACTTGTAATCATTAATCACAATAAGAGAATTTGTTGTTTTTAACCTATAATTTCACTAATTTTATAATAAGACATGATAGATATGAAAATCTTTATGTGTAGGAAATGGGGGAAGAGGGATGCACTGATACTTTCATCAATGTTCACATAAAACAAACTCTTGTGGGAGAAGAGGCTGGACTCTGCCCTTCTGAGCTGGGAATTTCTGGTTAAAGGTTTATAGTGCCTGAATATTTGAACTGTATCTTACTGAAATTGGTACACCTTGTTTGCTCTAGCATAGACTAGATCCAGGCCTGCTGAATCTAGCTTTGTTTATATGCTTGTTGTTTGTTTGCTTGTTATTTCCCTGGAAGCTAATTCCACCTAATACGCAACTTCTCAGCGCTTCTGTGGATCACTAGTGATATCTGCATTGCTTACTGTACTTATTTCCTTGTTTCACTTGAAAGAAAGTTACTGTTTGTCGTTTTGCATTTAGTTACTTGTAACACATTGCACTCAAGTTACCTGGCACTTGCTCACTAAAGCAATTATATAAGTCAGCACTAAAATTAAAAGCACTACACCCTCACTCCCCACTGGCCCTTGTTTTCAATTAAGGATTTCCCAATATTATTCTAGCATGTCCAAAGGTCAGTTGTCAATCTCCTCTCTGGTCCAGCTGGTGAATCTGGGAATCTTGAGGCAATGTTATAACTGCCTCATGTACACAGACAACCCTCTCCTCCTCCCACATAACACAAATACTTGAGAGATGCAGCTATTTAGCCAAACTGGAGGCTGAGCTCTCCCAACTCAGGACTGGCAAGACCAGACAGGAGGAGAAGGCAACTACACACACCACAAAACCAGCCTCACATAATGCTACCACTCCACTGAATCAAACACATAAACACACAAAGACATACTGAGGCTCTGAGTAAAATTTACCTAAACAGCAGAGGCCTCCAAAGCAGACACCCAAACAACTGCTACCTCAAGACACCCCACAAGCAACACATAAACCACAAAAGCAGTGTGCAAAGCAGTCACAGCCCTTAAGGCCAAATACAACACCAAACATACTTGTCATAGGTGACTCCATAGTCAGACACACTGGCGTCCCACTCACCAGGCTGAACAAGGAGAGGGTCACAGTAAGCTGCCTATCGGGCTAGAATCCGCCACATAACACAAGCACTCGGGTCACTCCACGGCAAGTACAAATATGACACAGTCATTGTCCATGCTGGTGTGAGCGACCTGAGGCGATACCTCCCTGGACTACATGAAAAGAGACATAGAGGAGCTCTCTGATTATGTAGCCCAGGCAGGTATGACCCTAACCCTGAGCAGTATCCTTCCTTCACCAAGAATGATGCCACAATATAGAGACAAGATGATCAGCTTTAACAATTGGCTTAATGTCTGGTGTCATTCAAAGGGGATCCAGTGTCTGTCTGCCTGGGATGACATGCTTGACAAGCCACGCTGCTTCAAGGGACGGCTTGCACCTGTCACCCTGGGATTCGGATATTGGCTAAGGCTCTTGCCACCCCCATAGTGCCTTTTTAGGCAAGGCTCAAATTCTAAACCTACCACCCTAGAAAACAAAAATGGGAAGAAACTGAGGGTAATGCTGCTCAATGCCAGAAGTCTAAATCTCAAAATGCACGCACTCGAGGCCCTTCTCAGTATGGAGAACATCGATGTCTGTGCTGTAACTGAAACCTGGTTCAAGGCTCCTGAGAGCACCCGGCACTATTAGGTTTTACCTCATATCATGCGTTCGGCCCCAAAACCCGGACCACACCACAAAAGGAGGGTGTATCCATATTCATAAAGGATACCCACACCTCCAGGTTGGTGGCAACGCAAGCTTCGGAAACCATCCAGGTGCAACTAACCATAGGCAAAACTGCTCTACAAATTGTAGCATGCTACAGGCCACCCTCTCAAACTCAGGAACCCCACACAGCCTTCCTGAAGACACTGGAGGGTATAAATGTATCTCAAACACCATCATATTGGGTGACTTCAACTACCGAATATAGACTGGGAACATTACTCAAGCCCTAACTTTCTAGCCCAACGGTTCCTGGAGTTCATAAATTCAAATGCCATGGAACAGCTAGTCACTGTTCCCACGAGAGGAGAAAATATACTAGATCTCATTGTCACAAACATGGGGACAAAATGCTCCACACGGAAGTATATCCCTCATTGGTGAGATCTGATCATAAACTAATCTCACTGGAAATCCACATCCGCCCCACCCCAAACAAAAGACCATAGTGAAGAACTTCTCTAAAGCAAACTTCACACTACTCAAGACTGGTGTGGTATCCTTCAAGGCCCCTGAGCCAGAGGAAACCACAACCCAAGCTGCGGAAGCCCTTACAAATGCCTTCTATGAACACCTCCAGGACTGCATGGATCAGGCAATCCCAAATAAAACCAAGACTCTTTCCACAAAGGGCAAACGTCCAGTCTGGTGGACCCCAGCCATTAACAAACTTTACAATAAGAGGAGAAAGCTATTACATGATAGAACAAAATCCATAAAGGGAAGTCACCCCTGATCATTATTAGTAAAAAATACGAGCACTCATAAAATCAACTAAGGCCAATTTTGAGAGAAAAATTGCCATGGATTCAAAGGACAATCATAAGGCCTTTTTCAGCTATGTTAGGAACCTGGGTGGAAACTCCCAGATATGCTCAGAATTAGTCCAAAATGATACAAAAATCACTGAACCCACAGACATTGCCAACATACTGGCAGACAGGTTCAGTGCAAACTTCACTCTCCCCTAAAGGAGAGATAACTATCCCAGCCGAGTGTAGCCTCCCGGACATCTCAAATGCGCAGGTGAAAGCTGCTCTCTCTAAAGCTAAAAACACAGCATCAATGGGACCGGATGGTGTCCCCGGCTGTGTGCTACCCGAGCTAAATGAGGAATTAAACCCGCACATAAGGCAGCTGTTTAATCTCAGCCTTACCACAGGATATGTGCCCAAGGAGTGGCATACGGCAACTGTGGTTCCACTCCACAAAGGCGCCTCACGGACCCTGGTAATTGCCCATAACCTTAACAAGTCTAGTCTGCAAAGCTATGGAGAGGATCATAATGGAGCTCATAAACAAAGATATAGGGGACTTGCAGACATTGGACCCGACCCATTTGGCTTTGTCAAGGGAAGATCATGCCTTTTGAACTTGGTCGACTTCTTGAAACAGTCACCAAGGCCATTGATGAGGAAAGGCAGTCCATACAGCCTACCTTGACCTTGCAAAGGCTTTCGACACAATACCCCACTCGGTATTGTAGAAAAACTTACCAGCTTAAATGTAAACCCATATGTCACAAGATGGGTTGCAAACTGGCTTAAGGACAGAACCCACAGGGTTAGACTCCAAGCCGGTCACAAGTGGTGTCCCACAGGGCTCGGTCCTTGGCCCCCTATTGTTTGGCATCTACTTCTCAGAAGTACAGGCCAACATGGGAGGACTTTGGCTGACAAAGTTTGCAGACGACTGCAAACTGGGCACCATAGTGGAAAGTGCATCGGACACGGATATCCTTCAGAAGGGACTCACGGAAACAGATAACTGGTGCCAGAGCCATGGCCTGAAGTTAAATGCCAAAAAATGTATAGTCATACCCTTCGAAAAACAAGGTAACCCCAAGCTACCATATAGGTGGCAATCCACTAAGCACAGAAGAGGTTATCAGGGACCTGGGGACCCAGGTTGACAGTGGCCTTTCTTTGACACTCACGTTGCTAAAGTGGTTAGAAAGACCTTCTACATTGCCCACCTGATCATGAAGGGATTCACATCCAGATCTAGTGAGGTCATTGTTCCCCTGTACTCTTCACTTATCAGACCAATGATCGAGTACAATGCCCCATTCGGGATGTATCTCACCCGACATCTGCAGCAATTGGAGAGACCCCAAAGTTCCTCACCAAAAGGATAAAGGGACTCCAAAATCTGTCATATGCTGCCAGATTGAAGAAACTCCAGCTCTATTCAGTCGCATACCGTCTGCTCAGAGGTGACATGTGCCTGACATACAAGGCCATGTCCAACCCGGAATTAATGGACATGCTCCACCTCAAAAATCCAAATCCACCAAAACCACTAGAGCAAGCGACTTAAACCTTAGCACGGATATAAATAGGGCGTGCTGGAGGGATAGATTTATCACTCAGAGACTCCCTATGCTGTGGAATAAAATCCCGGTCCATGTGAGGCAGAGCACCTCGCTGACTCTGTTCAAGAGAAATCTAGACCTGTGGATGGAAGATCGTAGGTTTACCCCGGGAATCATCTCTGTGTCACTGCTGGACAGAGGCACAACAAACTAATGGGCACAGTATTTTTTCATATAAGGGGTGGCGTAAGCCACAAAAATTTGGGCTAGGCTTATAAATGCCTTAGGGCAGATAGCCTAGTATAAACCTATGAACCTATGAACCTATAAGTAAATTAGCAACAAAGTGATTACTTAAATGCTGGCAACCAATGAAATATAACTTCTGATATATCCAGTAACATACACTTTATTATAAACATTAGGTATAAATATTATTACCATCTATTTATATTAAATAATACATTTTGAAATACTTCATCAATAAGGGTAAATATATTAAATAACTGTGTTCTATAATATTTTACTGAGGTTTTACATATGACGCATCCTACTTTACTAGGACTGAATTGCATGCCATCTATCTTTCATGTAAATATTAATTGCTTATATAATAAGTAAACATTTATATTGCATTAGAATTCTGTCTAATCTACAACAGTACTATATCTGTTCAAAATAATATAAATATTGCTTATTCCTATTACAAAATTTCTCCATATGAGAATTCAATTTATGGAGCACAGATGTTCTGGATTGTCAAGGTATGAGTGATAATCAGACTGACTTAGGTTTGTCCATCAGATTAGGAATGATTTTCATTCCATGGCTAGTGCAGATCTTAGTTTTGTTAACATTTATTAATTTAAATTTATTTCAGAAAAACATTTTTAGTATGCCTGATCAAAATATTACTTTATTGGTAAACACTCAAAATATAAAACTGATAATTTCCTTTAAAAGCTCAAACATATACTTTATACTTATCAGAGGAAAATGTTTGATAGTCACAATAAAACAAAAAATACATAGTCTAAGTACTCTAACATGGATTTAACATTATTATCTTTAAATACCAATGGCTTAAACAATTCTAGCAAGAGACCAAATCTATTTAAAACTGAACAAAGCACAAATTGTCTTCCTTCAAGAAACTCATTTCAAAACAAATGACAATTACAAATGGAATCCTAAGGAATATATGATATTGGCACAATCCACTTATAAGACAAAGACAAAAGGGGTAACAATTTTATGGAAAACAAATGAGATTAACCCAGAAATCATTTATAAGTGTGAAGATAAAGAAGGCCTTATGGCATTAGTAATAGTTAAAAATAATAACAGAATATGGACCCTAGCCAATCTATACTGGTTCCCAGGCATTGGAACAGGAACTGTTAAAAAACACTTGAATTTCATTTCCAATAATTATAAAAGCAACTTAATGTGGGCAGCCATGGTGGTGCAGTAGTTAGCATTGCCGCCTCACAGCAAGAGGTTCTCCAGTTCGATCCTCGGCTGGGGTGCCTTCTGTGCGGAGTCTGCCATGTCCTCCCTGTGGTCACGTGGGTTTCCTCCGGGTGCTCCGGTTTCCTCCCACATCCCAAAGACATGCTGTAGGTGGATTGGACACTCTAAATTGGCCCTAGGTGTGAGTGTGCTCGTGTGTGCCTTCTGTGGAAGGTTGGGCGCCGGGCTAGCAACTCGACACCATAAAACTCTACTGCCAATCATGAGCGGACGAAGTGATCCGCTGTGGTGACCCCTAATCGGAAAAAGCCGAAAGAAGAAGAAGAAGATAAAAGCAACTTAATATTAGGAAGAGATTTTAACTGTATAGTTGATATTTCTGAACCTACAAATAAAAGACCGCTGTGTACATCTGCTGCATCAAAAGCGTTAAACAAGTGAGTAGAATCATTTCATCTGGTAGATACTTTCAAATTTAAAGAAGATAAATCTCTGTTGTTTTCCCATCAAGATCACAGATTTGGTACCCAAACTAGAACAGATAAAACATTTGCTGCCCATGAATTGCACTCTAAAATCATTAACTTTTCAATTACTCCCTACCCCTTTTCAGACCACAATTCATTGATACTAAAACTTCAAAATGGGTACAAACCATTAATCTTTAACTCCAGAATTCCAGCATATTTAACTAAAATTAAAAAGTTCAAACCCTGGTTATTACCTGAATTACAGTTCTTCTTAGATATTAATTACACAACAGAGATAAATAAATAATGATATGCTACTCATTAGTAGCTTACATATATGGTAAAACCATAACTTGGTATAACAAAAATCAGAGAATGGGATTCTGAATTATTAGCTCTACAATCCAAAGTTTTATCAGTAAAAGCTGAAAAAAATCAAAATCATTTTGAGATGAAAAAGAAAGAAGTATTGAACAATAAATACAACAAAATTCTAACACATAAAACTGGTTTAGCTTTAGAAAAACTAAAAATTAATACCTTGACCACTTCTCCCAAATATCTACATAATTTATCTACAAGAATCAAAAGCTAATACCATTAAAAGTATCTTACATGAAAAGAAAGGGAAAAATGTCTCGGATATAGGTGACATTCTTGATGCCTATAGAAATCAATATATGGAACATTTCCAAAAAGAAAATATACATATAGATCAATTAAATCTAGATGAAAAATGTTCTAATATAAAAAAGATACCAGAAAAATTAAAACTAGATCTGCAAGCACCCATATCTTACAAAGAAATTACAGATACAATAAAAGAGGGAAAAAGTAATAAAGCTCCAGGTATAGAAGGCATAATTATGGAAACATATAACATGTTTCCTTCAAACATGCTATCCCTCTTCCATAAAACTCTATTAGAAATTCAGTTACAAGCTTTAATACCACCCTCTTGGAGATATTCCTTAATCACACCAATCCTAAAGGAAAACAAATCCCCTAAACCTCTGTACCTCATATAGACCTATATCATTATTAAACTATAAGATATTTATAAAAATATCAACTAACAGAATGAAAATACCACTATCCAAAACAATAAATAATGATCAAACTGGATTTATATATCATAGACACACACATGGCAATATTAAAAGGGTAATTTATCTTATAGATTACGTTAATAAAGAAAATAAAAAAAAACACTCATAATTGGCTTAGATATAGAGAAAGCCTTTGATTCCCTAAATTGGGACTATTTATTCAAAATCCTAATGCTATTTGAATTAGTGTATTCTTTGTTCATCTCCTAAAGAATATACAGACAAATAATTTAGCGTATGTCAAGTTGGGTCCTTTTACCTCTGAATCTATACATATAACAAAAGGCACTAAACAAGAATGCCCCATGTCACCGATTCTATTTACTCTGGCTCTTGAAATATTGGCAGATTCAATTCATAACAATATAAAAATCAAAGGAATTGATGTTTATTACTAACATTATCTAATACAAAAGAGACATTAGAAGAATTAAGATATATTAACTGACAAATTTCACATGACTTCAGGACTCCATTTCAATATATCAAGATCTTTTTTTTATTTTTAAATAAAAATGGGGATCACATCATAGGGAAACAAGAGTCTATCTTACAATATCTAGAAACTGAGTTATGCAAGGATAATAATTGTCTCAATAAAATACAATAATATCATCAATACAATTAAAATCTCTGTGGAAAAATGGAACAAAATAATATTAACATTTGAAGATAGACTACAGTTAATAAAAATGGTTTTACTGCCCAAGATCCTATATATAGCCTTGACAATACAACTGTTACCAGAAAGGAATATACTTAAAGAAATAAATTCATGCCTAATAAAATTGTTATGGTTTCCCAAAAGAAAGAGAATACCTTTAATACATCATATCAGACCATGGTAACTGGGAGGATTAAACTTTCCCGATATACAAACATATATAAAAGCATCAATATCTAAAACAATTTAGATTAGATAAGTCCACATTACTCTGCAAATTGGAAAGCATTACCAATTGTAATATCAATAAATGAATTTGATTTACAAAAAAAATTCAAATAACAGATAAAAACAATTTGCCAGAGCACATATTATGTATTAGTATGCAACATAACATAACTAAACCCACTAAAACTTGTTTGATTAATTATTACTTTGACTCATTTAGGAAAATTATTAATGAAAATATAGATAAAAAAATCTTGTTTGATCTTTTAACACCATTTATAGTCACAAAGAACATTCCACATAAAATATAAAGAGAAATGATTAATTCCTGGGAAAAGAAAGGATTTGTTTGTTGGCTCCAATGTATCAAAGAACTAAAAGTTTTAGATATGCAAGTAATGAAAACAACATACAAAATTCCACAACAGGACTGGCTAACTTCACAGAGTATTCTGTCAGATTCACAAGACTTAAGTAGAATAATTAATTATTCATTTTTAAAAAAAACCTAAATTTACGAAATACATATATGAAATCATATATAATGACTTTGACATGGGAAACAGTATTTCAAAGTTTTACAAAATATTGATAAACTAAACACCAAAAATTTCATATTGGAAATATATAGCAAAATGACACTCAATACAGTTAACTGAAGATAGTAAAACAAAGATCTTATTATCGATAAAATATACATCCTTTACACATTACTGGAAAGTTTTTAATTGGAAATGCTTGCACAGAGCATTCTTAGCCCCAGGCAGAATCAGTAAAATTAGTTCTTCCATAAAAGGAATATGTTGGAGATGCATGCAAGTACACACTGCAGATTGGAACCACATTTTCTTCGATTATGTTAAAGTTAAGTCATTTTTGAATAGTATTAATAACTTTCTACAAGCTTTATTTAATGAATCACTTTATTTAACTAAAGCTCTTGTATTATTAAATGTGAATGAACATCCTCATTTGAATAGGTCAAACATGTATCTAGTATGAACTGTACTTGCAATTGCAAGGAAGTGTATAACAAGAAGATGGAATACAAACACAATACCAGCTTTGGAAGACTTCTACAGCCTACTGAAGACCAAAACATTATTGGAATTAAAACTAAAGAACTAAGAATTTATCCAAAGCCGTTTATCAACAACCCTTGGGAAAAAGTCTTATCGTTGACTGACACTTTACAATAATTGATCAGACACTCTAATAATGGATTGGACATGCTTATAAAGTAACTGCATACATTAAGATCTGTTATAGTGTTAGGCTAATGTAAATAGTGTACATAGTTATTTAAGATGTTATGTATAAATACTATGGAATTCATTCAATGTATTTGAAAAATAAAAAAAAAAATTTTGAGAAAAAAAAACTAAGAAAATGTAAAGGTATTACTACTCAATGCTAGGAGTCTAAACAAAAAAATGCCACTCCCTAGAAGCTCTCTTTAACCTAGAAAATGCTGATGCCTGTGCGGTCACTGAGACATGGTTTAAAGTCACAGAGAGCACACCAACAGTGCAAGATTATAATGCCTTCCACACATTTAGGCCAGCTACTTCACAGGCAAAGGTAAATATACTTCAAGGCTGGTCAAACAGGACAATTCACTTGAGCTTATCCATGCTCAAATCACCATAGGTAAAATCTAATACCACTTCCTTGCAAGCGATAGGTCCCCCTCTATGACCCAGGAAACCCATACCATGTATTTAAACTTATTAGAAACACTAACTATCCAACCCGATACCGTATTCGTGGATGACTAATTGCCCCACTATTAACTGGCAATCCTATATGACACCAAATGTACATGCACAGAGATTCCTGGAATTTGTTAACACAAACACCCTGGACCAGATAGTCAATACACCAACAACGGGTGCAACCATACTGGATCTGGTCCTCACTAATATGGGAAACTGCTGCACACCCCCCTACTGTAATGCCTTCCCTGGTAAGGTCATACCACAAAATCGTCTCCTTTGAAGTACAAATAAAACCTAGCTAAACCTGGAATATTCAGGAACTATTCTAAGGCTAACCTCCTGCTATTAAATGAGAACCTGGCAAAATTTCAAGCCCCCATAAACCCTGGGAACACTTCTGCCTATGCAGAACTGTTCACAGAAACCCTGTACAAGCATGTTACTAGCTGCATATAGGCAGCTGTACCCACTGGGAAGAAGTACAGAACTAACTCAAAAAACAAGCCACCCTGGTGGAATCACAAAATCAATTGGCTGTATAACAGGAGGAAGAAAATCATGGCAAAAATTATGAGGTGCAGCACCCAGCAGGATAAAAGCACTCTTAAACTAAATAAACAACTCAGAGGCTAAAATCTACCAAAGAGAAATTTGAGGTAAGTTTGGCCTCCCAGGCCAAGGGCAACCACAAAGCATTCTTCAGCTATGTCCGCAACTTCAAAGGCAATACATAATTGTGTGCAGATCTCATTGTAAATGGAGCCACCTATACTGAGCCAGAAGATATAGAAAACCTCCTGGCTGATAAATTCAGCTCCAACTTTACCCCTCTCTCCCCCTCAACCTTCCCTCAGGAAATATCATCAAATATAACGCCCCTTACTATCACTAGAGAACAGGTCCTTAATGCTCTCTCTGAGACCAAAAACACTGCATCAATGGGCCCAGACAATATCCCAGGATGCCTTCTTAATAGCATGAAACATGACTTATCAGGGCCTCTGGAATTACTATTTAACTGTAGCCTTCAAACTGACTACATGGAGAAAGGCAACAATCATCCCATTGCACAAAGGTGTGCCATCTACAGACCCTGGAAACTACAGACCCATAAGTCTCACTAATCTTATATTTAAAGCCATGGAAAGAATTATCGTGGAGATAATCAACAGAGATATTGTAAACCTCCAAACACTGGACCCAACCCAGTTTGGTTTCGGCAAGGGTGGATCATGCCAACTCAACCTGGTGGATTTCTTTGAGAAGGTCACCAAAGCAATGGATGAGGGCAAAGTCATTCAGACTGCCTACTCTGGCCTGGCCAAGGCATTTGACACAATACTCCACTCGGGTATTGTAGACAAACCCAAGAGGTTAGGTACAGACCTGTATGTCACCCAGTGGATAGTCAACTGGCTTGAAGACAGGACCCAGGAAGTTAGAATTGGGGAGTCCACCTCTACAAAGAGGCCAGTCACAAGTGGAGTCCCTCAGGGATCAATCCTTGGACCGCTCCTTTTTGGCATTTACTTCTCAGAAGTCAAGGCCAACATCAGTGGTCTCTGGCTGACTAAATTTGCAGATGATTGCAAATTAGGAGCGGTCATTGAATCTCACACTGACGCAAATGTTCTCCAGGAGGGGCTAACACAGACAAACAACTGGTGTCAGAGCCATGGACTAAAACTAAATGTCAGGAAATGCATAATAGTATCCTTTGGGAAGTCATCCATGCCTGGTAACTATCAGATTGACAACACACCCTTAGAGTTGACCCAGTAGTCAGGGACTTAGGGACACACACAGATAGTAATCTAGCCTTTGATCATCACGTGTCTACAGTGGTGAGGAAATGATTCTATGTTCCACAACTTATAAACAAAGGTATGGCATCTAAGTCCAAGGAAGTCATTGTTCCACTTTAATCAGCATTCATCAGACCTATCATTGAGTACAATGCCCCCTTTGGTATGTACCTAACCAGGCATCTCCAACAATTGGAACGTCCACAGAGGTTCCTCACTAAAAGAATACAGGGTGCAAGTAATATGTCCTGTGTAGACCATCTCAAGACCCTATCTCTGTATTCTGTTTCCTACAGGCTTTTGAGTGGAGCTCTATGCTTGGCATACAGGGCTTTGTCAGACCCCACTTTGATGGACCTCCTGCATACCCACAAAACAAAAGGTACCAGAATTACCCATTCTAAAGACTTAAACCTTGTCTGTGATATAAATAGGACCTGCTGGACAGACAGATATGTATCCCAGAGACTACCCCGTCTATGGAACAGGCTCCCCATCCATGAGAAGCAGAGTTCCTCCCTAACCCAATTCAAGTGCAACTTGGACAGCTGGATGGGAAACCGGAAATTCATCCCTTGTTTGGCACCTATATCTCTAATGGAGTAAAAACAACAAGGTAGGACCACCAGGGCTCTAAAATCCAGTTTTATTCCACAAATAAATAAGACAACAGGATAAGCGCTTTCACGTGAATAAATCATGCTTCATCAGATCTCGAGAAAGAGAACAAACAGCTCAGTTTAAATAACAGCATGTCCTGCCCATTAATAGAATAACAAGCATCACTTAATTAAAATCAAAATCAATTAAAATTGTAAAAGCTTTAAAATACAAGGCAACAAAAGCCATCAGCTTAATAGTTGATTTACTTATTTGTTTATTTATTTAAGGGGCCATGCCTCTAGTGCAGGTTTTATACTAACATAATTATTTAGCCCAGGATGAATATGGGCACGTAGTCTGAATATCCATTTCAACTCCACAGACTCAAGATGGTTATTTAAATTACCCCCTCTTGCATTCTTATTGACAAGCTGTAGAACTATAAAGCTGAAGCTATGCATGTTGTGTACAGCAACATGCTTTGCCAAAGCATTCTGTAAATTCAGGTTCTTTATATTGTAAAGATGATTGTATATCCCATCCTTTAACCTCCTAGAGGTCTTGCCAACATAGAAGCAATCACAGCAATTACAGCTGGTAAGATGTACTAAATTACTACTATCGCATGTGGCACTAAACCTAGGAGAGAATTTAAAGTCCAAGACAGGGTGACTGAAAAACTGTCTCTTAGATATCACACTACACATATTGCAATGTCCACAGGGGAAGGTACCAAGTCTTAGACCCCTTACACTTGTGACATGTCCAGCACATTTAACTTTGTCTTTACACAGGAGTCATTTTAAATTCAAACTATTTCTATAAACAAAGCATGGTGTCTCTCCAAATATATTAGCCGTAGTGGGGTCTACAGTGAGTACATGCCAATTACGCCTGACAATTTCCATCATAACAGCATTATCATTGGCATAAGTCATTGTGAAACAAAGTCTATTACCCTTAAAATGTTTACCGATGCCACACCCTGATGGTTTACAATCACCAAAAACCTCACTCTTAGCACTATCCAGTATGGACCTACTATAGCCAATGTCCCCAAACAGACAATCTAAAAAGTCCACCTGAATATTCAGATCATTACGGTCCTTACATATCCTTTTTATTCTACAATACTGCCCTTTAACTATATTGGGAAATATAAATCTGGGGTGCATGCTACTGAACTCCAATAAACTATTCTTCCAACAGGGTTTCCGATATAAACCTGTAGCTACTATACCAGAATAATCTTTATACAGAGTGACATCTAGAAAATCCACACTAAACATAGAAGATGTCATCATACATTTCAAAAAGAATCAGTCGTGGATTCCAGATAATCAATAAAATTACATAAGTCAGAGTGTCCCCCTTCCCAAAATACAAAAATATCATCCACAAACCGCCTATATAGTCGGACATGTGGATAATAAACACAATTAAACAAAAACACCTTCTCACAATAGTGTACAATCAAATTGGCATAGGAATTTGTGCATGGGGGTGCCCATAGCGACACCCCATTGATGCAAATAAAGTTGACCCATCAAACATAAAGACATTATTGGAAAGAACCATATCCAACAACTTACACAGTAATATTTCATCATTTCCCATTGTATGTATGCCATTCAAAATCTCCCTAATAGCTTCCAAGCCATACTCATTGGGGATGGATGTGAACAGATTTTTTTTTACATCAAATGTTACCAACATACATACAGGGGGCAAAGGTTCTCTAGTATATAGCTCTATATCATCTAATAACCAAATAGTATCCTTCAGGATAGTGGATATTCCCTTCACTATTGGTCCCAATTTTTTCTCTGTGAAAACAGATATGGTTTCACTCACCCATCCACCACCTGCAGCAACAGGCCTCATAGGAGGTGAATATAAGGATTTATGTACTTTCAGTAGGCCCTTTATGTGTGGAATGAATGGATGTTCCACACACAAATAACAATATAACTCAATCAATTTGTCTGCACATTAACAAGTCATAAAGATTATCTTGAACCTGTCTAACAATATTTGTAAAACGTACAACATCAGTAGCAACATAGGTTTCCACATCTTGCAACAACTCATGCATAGCACTGGCATAATCAACATGATTCATAAGGATGATCCCCCTACCTTTATCCACTGGTCTAACAGTCACATCAGCATTATTTTGTAAAGACCACAGAGCCTTCCTTTGACCAGCATTCAGATTAAAATAAGAACACTTATGCACATTTTTCTTATAAAATTGCTCATAGATATCCCTCTCACAAGTTTTAACAAAACAGTCAACGTGCGCCGGTAAAATGGGGTTATACAGTCTCTTACATTTTAGTGAATAACCAGGTCCAACATGTTCAGCAGTATCCTTCATATGCATTAATTTCAGTGCAACACTATGCTCAAACACCCTCAGGTCGGTAAGCAAAACAGTCACATCCATACCTGTCGAAGGGATAAAAGATAACCCTTTACCAGTAAAGAGGACTCAGCCGAGGTTAAGGCATGGTCAGATAAATTAAACACTAAACTAATCTCCTGGTTCGTCGATTCATGTTGCTGCCTTCCCCAGAAGGCATATCTTTAGATATCTCTAATGGACAGAGGTAGCCTGTAAATTGTTCATCTCCCAGGACCATGCTTACACTTAGCAAGGGTATAGGAACTTGTCAGAGATTTGAGATGCATGGCTAGCCTTAAAAAGGCCCTTGTGATCATCAGCCAACTGTGCACCTGCAGTGAGCGATGACATCCCCACACAGCATGGGAACAGGGATCAGGAGTGGCAAGCTGCTGGTCATCACTGTTATAACTTCATAGTTATTGCCTGACATGGGTACCCCAATGGTCACTACACAGCAGATGTGTATGGCAGTCATCCTGATACTGGCAAATTCTGCCAATACCATATCAGTAATTGCTGGTGCAATGTGAAGACTGCATGATGACATATTTGAGGGCTATCAGTACATTGCTCACCTAATTCGTATATTGGACAGCCACCTCTGTGCCACCACTGCCACGATGGCTCCTTTCACTTTTGCATACTGGGTACAGCACCATTGCTGTGGATGGTGCACATCTGTTTCCACTGTCAGTACCCTCCACAGAGCAGGCAGGTCAACTGACATACTGACACCTCCTGCATACCACAAAACAGTGGTGTGCCAGGTGAAGAATGTTGTGGCTGCCCATACAGACATGCAATACACGAGGGTCACTTTTTGAAGTCTGTCATCCAGGCTGATGGGTGTGGGTGCCATTGTCATTTCTCATAGGGGATGCACCCATTGTCTGAAACATTCATGGTTTTCACCTGTCACAGACACACAAACATAGTGCAGCCATATCTGCAGCAGTAGTACTCCTGACACCCATACTGAACACATACTTAGGCCTGCTTTACACCTCCTCTTCAGGAAACACAACAAACCTCCCTACACAGTATACTCTGCTCCCCTCAATCCCCTGGCAATGTCACACACCATCGTCTCTACATTCTTAGTCAACTTCCAAACACTGTGCTCCTTCCCACCAGCACATATGTTGACTACTGCACCCTGCACTCGCAGCTAGGTTACATGGGTAAATGAAGTCTGATGCCTGTCAGTGCAATATGGAGCACAGCATTGGTATAGTATTGCATACATTAGTTTTAATGTTCGTTGTGCCTAATATGGCCCATACTTATGAACCGCACACTGCCTCTTTTCCAGTGGCACAACACATCATACATACATCTGTTTTAGGTTGCTATAACAAGTGTTTTCTTGCCTCTAGGAATTGCCTAAGGTTAGCTGCTCCACTGTCTTGAGGCACACATTAACTGATTGTTTCTATGTGTAATTTGTTTGTATACTGATCATGTCTAAATATCTGAATGTATCTTACATTTTTCTATGTGGAGCTTTTCTCCTTGGGCCTCTGCTGAAAAATGGCTTTTTCGGCTCAGTCAGACACCCCCTGGTTAACAAATGTAAAATAAAATAAATACTGTGGTCTGGCAAGCTACTGCAAGGTTTCTACCTGCTCTGCTTCAGGTCACGCCGCTCCCCTACCCTACACCACCCTCATTCCCACCCACCCCCACATCAATTACATTTATACCTTCCATAAGCTCTTCCCTTTCCTGTCTAACCCCCAATCACCCAGACACCTATATCAGTATCCTCCCATTCACTCTACCCTAATTATCTTCCTTCTTAATATTTTCCCTTCATAAATCTTCCTCATTATTCTCCTTAACTATAGTACCACAACCTTTTCCTAACATGTACTATACATCAAAACATTGTATTACCTTAATCTCCCTTACCTCCATTTTTCTTCTTCCTATCCCACACCACCTCCCTACATACTATATTCCACTCCCCAACTTCAATATTTTCCACATCACCCATTGCACCCCACACTAATACCAATAGTGTCTTTGACATCTAACCCCCTTTATTCAATTTCCATACTTGGCACCTTACAAAAATTAGATCCTTTGTCATCATAATTAAACTAAAATTAATTTCTAACCTCCACCATAGGCCTCTTTTCATTACTCAACATCCCTCCATAATTACATGTCACTACCAGCCCTCTCTGTATGTGGTGACATTCACCCCAACCCTGGACAATCAACCATTCTGCCCAAAACCTTTCTTCTAGTGCCAAGAACCTCTGCTTCACTACAAATAATCTACATAGTATCTGTAACAAAAAACACTGAATTCCATGCCTGGCTCTTTCACTTCTCCCCAGATATTGTAGCACTCACAGTGACCTGGCTAAAACCACATATTGCTAACACTGAAATAACCCCTCCAGGATACAATATACATAGAAATGACCGGCTACCTAAAAAAGGTGAAGGTGTCACGTTAATTTACCGTGACAATTTAGCTGTTACACCATATGATAAACCTATACCAACATTCGGAAATATGGAATTATTACTAGTTAACCTTCACATCAACAACAGAAAAAAAAAGATATGTACTCACCATAACATTCCATCTGAGTAGTTCTACTTCATTTGTCTTCAACCTGTGGGATACCTGATATATATATCGGATCCGAGCAGGCAATCATACTAGCATCTGCTCCGAGCTCCAAGCTCCTCCCCTTACCCATAATATACCTCCACTACCTTCCAACCCCCAGATCGAGTTTGCTGAACTTTATACAGATAACCCGACCTGAAAAAATACTTGTGACCTATAACTGCAGCTCGTAGGCTGTTCACATGATAAGGTCCGGGGGAGGGACGGTTGAAGACAAATGAAGTAGAACTACTCAGATGGAATGCTATGGTGAGTACATAACTTCTTTATCTGAAGTAGTTTACTTCATTTGGTCTTCAACCTGTGGGACAGAGTCCCCAGCTACTAAACTCCTGGGTGGCTCTTATGGAAGGATATTCCGGAGCACCGCAGAACCAAAGGATGCTCTCCTTCTGGAACCCCAATCCAATTTGTAATGAGAAATAAATGTATGAAATGAGGACCAAGAAGCTGCAGAACAGATATCATCCAAAGAGACTGTAGACCAAAAAGCCACAGACGTAGCCATGGACCTAGTGGAGTAAGCTTTCACCTTACCCGGAGGAGACATGCCTCTATCCTTATAGACCTGAAGGATGCATGAAGAAATCCACCTGGCAATAGTGACCTTGGAGATTGTTTGTATCCTTCTATTTGGGTAAACCTATTGATCAAATATACAGAATTTTTTTGTCCTATGTAAATAGAATCGTAACTGTCTATGAACATCCAGCAGGTGGAGTTTGTTTTCCATCTTGTCAGCAAAATTTAGGAAAGAAAACTGGTAAATTGATGGTTTGATTGATATTAACTGGTGATGCCACCTTATGAAGAAAGGATGGATTGGTCCAAAGGGAAACCCTATCTTTGTGGAAAATCATATAAGGAACTTTGACGGACAAGGCCTGCAGTTTTAATACCCACCTGAAATGCTGTTTTCCAAGATAAGAATTTTAGATCTGTGGTTGCAGCGGGTTCAAAAGGTGGAGAGACCCAAGCTTGAAGAACCATAGTAAGGTCCCATGGGGGAACAGGATCCTTGACGGGGGCATAACAGAAGGTCCCTTTGCTAAAGGCTTTACAAAGCCTGGAGCAGGCTAGAGAGGCAGAATTCTCACCCACATGAAAATGAGAGATGATAGACAACTGAAACTTGACAGTGGAAGAACTAGCTCCGTGTTGAAAAATATCAGCTTGAAATTAAAGAATGGTAGACACAGAAGCCATGAAGGGGTCTAAACTTCTTTGAGAGGCCCAAAAGGAAAAACGTTTTCATTTACAGTGATAAACCTTCCTGGTAGAAGACTTATGAGCAGCCACCAAAATCGATCTAACTGAAAAGGATAATCCAGGAGTCGTAGCAATCACGGGAACTGGAGCAGCCAAGATGTGAGCTTCAAACTGTCCAGGTTCGGATGAGGAACCCTTGATGGGTGTGAAATCAGATACTGAATGGGGTCCAAGGTCCAGAGCGGAGCCAGAAGGTGAGACCAAAGGAAGGGAAACCATACCTGACAAGGCCAAAACGGGGCAATGAGGATCACTTTGCTCCCCAGTCGACGAGCTTTATGCAGAAACCTAGGAATAAGAGGCACTGGAGGGAAAGCATAGAGAAGACTGGGAGGCCAAGCATGGACTAGAGCATCTCTGGGGGACTCCCCCGGCAGGGGGTTCAGAGAGAAAAACTCACTTCAATTCACTTTGGAAGGAGATGCGAAGAGATTGCAGCAAGGCTGACCCCACTCCAGGAAGATCTGATCCGCTACTGAAAGATTCAGAGACCACTCGTAAGGCATCAGAATAGTCCGAATTAACCTGTCCGCTAGAATGTTGGACTATCTCAGAATGTGCTTTGCAATGAGAAAATGACCGATGGAGATTGCCCATTCCCACACTCTCATGGCCTCATAAAGGGGGTAAGACCTGATCCCTCCCTGTTTGTTGATACACCAGACCACTGACATATTGTCTGACTGAATTACAATGGTTCCCAGAGGAGGAAAGGAATGAAGGGCTTGCAACGCCAAAAGGACTGCCCTCATCTCTAGAATGTTTATGTGCAAAATGGTCTTTACAGGGGACCACAGGCCTTGGACTGTCCTGCCCGAACAATGCCCCCCCACCCGAGTTAGGAGGCATCCGTGGTCACAGTGGCTTGGGCAGGGCCTCTAACAAAGGGTCATCCCTCCAAAATGTTCAGAGAACACATCCACCATATGAGGGATGACTGACAGAGTCGCATACTGGATATGACAAAGGAAGTTCCAACAGGGACCATTGTACAGCAAGCGTCTACTGTAGAATTCTCATATATAACTGGGCACACGGGAGAAGCGTTATGGTCACCGCCATTTAGCCTAAGGCCCTCAACGCTGATTCCGCCGATGGAAGATGAGAATGGTAGATTAGAGAGACATGCATCCTCAGGTTTTGTACCCTCTCTGAAGTTAGGAAGATTTTGCACTGTAATATATCTATCCTTGCCCCAATGTACTCTGTCACCTGGACAGGATCTAGGAGTGACTTGTATGCGTTGATTGTGATCCCCAAATACAGGGCAAGGATTAAGAAATAATCCCAGGTTTGAGAGAGTAAATGCTTGATGGGAGCAGTGAGGAGCCAATCGTCCAGGTATGGATAGACCTGAATCCCCTGAATTCTCAGGTGAGCCGCAACCACCACCATCACTTTGGTGACCACCCTGGGAGCTGTGGTGAGACCAAAGCGTAGGGCTCTCAATTGGTAATGACTGAATCCTAGCTGGAAGTGGAGGAACCTCCTGGAGCTTCTGTGCATCTTTATGTGATAGTAAGCATCCTGGAGGTCTAATGAGCACATCCAGTCGCTTTCTTGCAGGTACGGCATGATGGGCTGTAGTTTGACCATCCAGAACTTTTCTTTGGCAACTGACAGGTTCAGGGTAGATAGGTCCAGAATGGGCATTAAGTCCCCCATTTTCTTTGGCACCAAAAAGAACCTGGAGTAGAAGCCCGATCTGGACTGACCTGGGGGGACAGTTTTGATAGCTCATTTTTCTAGCAGCTTGGAAATTTCCTGTGCTGCTGCCTCCCTTTGCATGGGTGGTACATCCGGGAGGTGTTTGGGAGATTTGGGAGGACTCACAAAGGGGATAGAGTATCCTCTGGATATGATCTGAAGCACCCAGTGGTCTGATGTTATGGACTCCGATGCCACCAGGTGCAAGGACAATTGTCCCCAGACTGCCTCCAAAGTAGAGCAGTCGGGCTACCCCTCAGGGTTGCTGTCTGGGTCTGCCCGAGAAAGGTTCTCGAGATCCAAAATTCCTCAGACCCCCTCTGCCTCTGGGTCGGCGTCCATTCTGTCCCTTTCTGCCTCCGAGGGAAGAAGAAGAGCCCTGAGTGTCCTGGGAATACTGTGACTTCTGGAACCACATCTTCTTTTGCCCTCTCTGATTCCGGGAAAAGGACCTTTGTGGATTCGAGAAGCGTATCCCGACAGCAGACAGTGTGTTCCTGTCCTTCTCACTCTGGACTAAAGTCTCTTTGACAGTCTTACCAAAGAGAGTAGAGCCGTCATAAGGAGCATTGGCAAAGGACACCTTGAAAGGTTCCGAAAATTGACAGTCTGAGCCAGGCATTGTGCCTCACGGACACGCCTGACCCAGCTGCCCTAGCCGCTCCTTCAGTAGTATGTGAAAGGAGTCGCATGGACGTGTTGGAGACTGCTTTCAAAGTGGCCATCCTTGCGGAGAATGAGTCCCTGTCCTCCTGTGACATGGACTTAGGGGGAGACTCCGCCAGCTCCTTGCCCAGGTCGCGATGGAGTCTCATGACATAGGCCAGGTAGTTCAGCGCCCTAATAGAAAGGTAACTGAAGCATAAATCCGCTTCCCTAAGCAGTCCATCATCCACACCTCCCGGTCAGGAGGATGCACAGAGGAACTCTCCTGGGCTAGTTCCTTCTTTGTGGCTGCTGCTACCACCATAGTGTTTATGGCGGAGCCCTTGTTCCATGCTGGCCCATCAGATGGTGGACTTAAGATCTTGTCAGGCCTTTTGGAAATTGGTTCTATGGTGTCTGGCTCCTTCCATGCCCGTGAGGTGACCAGGTCCACCAAGGGATCTGTGGGAGGGGACACCCAGGAAGTAGATGGGCCCATGCCAAAAGTCTCCAGGAACACAGACTCATCAGAAGAAGGTTTGCGGGCAGTTCACCGTTGGCGAAGGATTTCCATGATGTCTCCAAAGGAGACATCCTCGGGAGGTGACCTGGGGAAACCTTCCCCATCATCCAAATCCGTATCCTCGGTGAGGGACTCAGGGGTGTCCAAGTGCCTCCTCTTACATGTATGGTTGTGAGGCACCTCTCCGGTGGGGATCTCCGGGAGGGGACACCCAGGAAGTAGATGGGCCCATGCTGAAAGCCTCCAGGAACACGGACTCAGAAGGTTTGGGGCAGACCAACCTCCCTGCTGGCGAAGGATTTCCATGATGTCTCCAAAGGACACTTCCTCATTAGGTGACCTGGGGAAACCTTTCCCATCATCCAAATCTGTATCATCGGTGAGGGACTCAGGAGAGTCCAAGTGACTCCTCTTACATGTATGTCTGCGAGGCACCTCTCCGGTGGGGCTATCCGGGGGGGGGACTCGCAAGCCACTTGTTCCTGGGGGGAACAGTCTGGGGTTCTTCGGGCATGGGCTGTCCCTCTGGTAAAATGATGGGAGGTCCAAGGGGATAGTCAGGGGTCTCAATCCAGCAGAGAGAACCCTTTCTACCATGAACGTTGAGGGAGAACAAACCTCCTGAGGAACCAATAAGGAAGCCAGTCTCCCCGGGTCCGACGAGAGAATCGGAGCCGGGTCCAAAATGGTCGGAGCTCCGAGGGAGGGAACTTGGCCCGGCAAAGGTAGAGCCGATGAAAAAAGTTCCACTCCCTCGGATCCGACACCCAAGCTCCGGCTCCAAGAGCGGCTCGGATCCAAGCTGGTCAGATCTGACATGCTCCAGGCAGCTGAGGGCATCTAGGAAACAGGTACCATCAGCGCTGACCCCCTGACTAAACCCATCCTCAGCTCCTAGTACTCAGAACCCGGTGGACAGATCAGAAAAGGAGAAATCGGTGTAAAAAAAAGGAAGCAAGCACCCCCCCCTCCTGAGGGAGAGGGGGCTGGCAAGACCCCCATCTGGATCTGAGTACGAATAAACCTCCTTATTTTATCCATGTTGACTTCCGATAAGGACCAGGTGGACCTAGACGAGGCCATGGACTCCAACCTTGCGGGTCGGGACACAGAGGCCCTAGATGTAGAGCGTGTCTCCTCCGGCTCTGGGGAAAACCTCAGAGATCAGAGCCAAGGGGAGTCACAAATCCTATGGGTCTTAACAGGTGAAGGGAGGTCTGGAGACTTCTTATGTTTCTCCGTCCGAGATTTTGGCTCTCTCTCTTCTCTCTGCCCCTTTTCCACTCCACTTCCACAGGCTTTGACACGGGAGGTTGAGTCCCAGCCTGGGAGGGAGGAGAAGCCAGGGCAAGAGAAGGAGAGGCGGCCACAGCAGCCGCTGTGACCAAAGCCGAGGACAAGGTAACTGCCTCAGAAGTGGGAAGAAGGCCTTTCAGGGCCAACTTAGCCTTCCTGTCCTTGATTGTGCGTGGGTTAAAACTCACACATATAGAGCAGTCTATACTGAGATGGGCCACACCCAAGCACATTACACAAAGAACGTGGCCATCTGCTGGGGACAACGTATGGCCACAGTCAGTGCACCTTTTAAACACCGACTTATCAGCCATAATATGAGGAAAAACAAGAAGAAAAAATATTTTCCCACTGAAAAAACACTCACCACACTCACACAGAGAGCACACTGAGGGGGGAGGGGAAGCAAATGCACTCACTAACTATGCTAAACTAGGCTAAACAACACTAAAGTTTGAATACACGACACACCAAGCGAGGGGAGGAAAAGGGGAACCTACACTATCACTATCCTAAGTTAGAGAAAAAAGGCTTTCTAAAAGCTTTAATACCCACTTACTACTCAGAGCTCTGGAGATCATGATGCTTCAGCTAGCCGCAGCAAACGAGATCTGGGGTTGGAATGTAGTGGAGGTGTATTATGGATAAGGGGAGGCGCTTGGAGCTCGAAGCAGATGCTACTAAGATTGCCAGCTTGGCTCCGATAGGGATCTGTTATCCCACAAGTTGAAGACCAAATGAAGTAAACTACTTCAGATCAATTATGTATGGTTGTACTCTATATTCCCCCAGGTCAAAACGTACCTACTCTGGAAGATCTCCTATCCTGGACCACCCTCAATATACCAAACGAAACCATCATTCTTGGCAACACAAATATAAACTGGAAAACTCTCATCTCTGACTCCCCAGTAAATAGTATTAACTTGCAGAGGTTTATTCAACTCATCACTAACCCCACTCGTAAGGTAAAAAAACAAACAGAATCAACCCTAGACTGGATACTCATCTCACACCCTCAAAAATTCACCAAGGCAGGGACCCTACCCAATACCTTTAGTGACCATCTTCCTGCCTATACCCATAGAACTCAACTTCAAATAGACAAACTGCACTGTCTAAGAACTACTAGGAATCTTACCCATTTCAATGAACAACTATTCTTAGAGTCTCTTAACACCCACAACTGGTCCCCTACCAAATTTCTCCTACTGGATGAAGCAGTCAACTACTTCAATAAAGTCTTTTTAGATATTCTAGACAGTCTTGCCCCCACATGTACCAAAAGAGTAAAGCCCAACCATGCCCCATGGCTAACTAAACACTTACTTACCTCCAGGGATAAAGCCTGGAAGGAATGGCATAGAAATAGAACCCCACAACTTGAACTCCGATATAAACAACTCCGTAACAATGCCAAAAAGCAAGTCATCAATGATAAAAAAGCTATTTCTCCACTAAACCCACTACCCAACAAAATAACCACAAATTGTTCTTGAACTCTTGTTTCCTCTCTCCTAAATTCTGGTACTCAACACAACCCCTCCCAATCTCCTGACAAAGACCCTCAAGAAATTACCCAAGCCTTCAATTCTCATTTTATTGATACTATCCAAAAACTTGTTAACGATTTCCTTCTACAAACTAACAAAGTATAATTGGCAATTTAAACAACAATACATTCTCTAACCACTCCCCCATCAACTGCAATTCCAGCAAAAACCCATCCACTCCTCTATTTACATTACAACTTGTACCCACCTCTCTAGTCCGTAAACTGCTCTCAAAACTATGCTCCCCCTCTTCCGATGGCCTCTCAGCTGAATACCTAAAACTTGCAGCGGATTCCAATTAGCATTCTCATTAACCGATCAATCTCTAAATCATATGTCCCACAACTATGGAAAAACTCAATTATTACTCCCCTTCACAAAGGCAGTAACACAAGTGATCTATCTAACTACCAACCCATCTCCATACTTTCACGTCTATCTAAAATTTTAGAAAAGTGTATTCATTCTCAATTGCTAAAACATCTCACAGACAATAACCTACTCGCACCAACCCAACATGGTTTTCGGCCAGCACACAGCACAATAACAGCCCTACTGTCATTTACCAACACTGTATACAAAGCTTTTGATGCAGGCCTACTAACATCAGTGATCCTACTAGACCTATCAAAAGCTTTTGATACAGTGTCCCACTCAAAACTACTTTTGCAACGTGAGACCGTAAACTGCTCCCCACACACGCTATCCTAGCTCCATAACTATCTACACAACAGAAAACAATTTGTTAGATGGCAAAGTAAGCAATCTGATTACCTACTCAACAACACAGGTGTTCCCCAAGGGTCTGTTCCTGGGCTCTTGCTTTTTAACATCTTTATTAATAATCTCGATAAAGCATCCCTGCAAAGTACACTCATTCAATATGCAGATGATTCAACAATAATTACATCCTCTAACAACATCTCAGATCTCCTAAAGTTAACACAAAATGCATGTACTTCCATCGAATCCTGGCTTAATGAAGCTCAACTGCTACTTATTCCCAAAAAATCAAAACCTTTACTCTTCACAACCAAACCTCTAACTCTAGAATTTAAAATATTCTCTCAAAACAACACATATATTGAAATCGCAAAAACAGCCAAGCTACTTGGCATCACAATTGATGAAAAAAAGAAGTTATATAACGTTCCATCTGTGCTGTTCATCTTCCTTCATTCATCACTGATGGGTTTGGTTCCGAGCCCTCGGAACCGAGTTGGCCTATTACCAAGCTCGCGGCAGCCAAAAAAACTCTCAAGCTAATTCTCTACCCAGAATGCCCTTCTCCCTGTTACCTCAGATCGAGTTTGCTTAGAAAGGAAGCAAAGCCGAGGCCACTTCTACTCAAGTACCCTAGTGCACCACTTAGATGCAAAGCATCCCCCAGGAGCCTTTGGGGGGGGAAGGAGTGTGGGAAGTGATGAATGAAAGAAGATGACAACACAGATGGAGCATTATGGTAAGACATAACTTCTTTATCTGATGTTGTTAATCTTCTTTCCATTCATCACTGATGGGACAGAATCCCAAGCTACCTTGAGGTGCATGGGTGGCTCTTATGGAAGAACATTCCTGAGTAACATTGAGCCAAAGGCAGCTCTCTCTCTGCAGACCATGTCCAATTTGTAATGATTGATAAAGGTATGAGGCTTAGCCCAAGTAGCTGCTGCACATATGTTATCCATGGATGCCTGGAATGGAATGCTAAAGAAGCTGCCACAGATCTAGTGGAGTGGGCTATAACATTTGGCATGGATTCATTACAGAGGGATTAGGTGACACGTATGCAGTCCCTTAGCCATCTTGATAATGTAACCTTGGAAACAACTTCAACCATTTTGGGTCCCGAAAAGAAGATAAAAAGCTGTTCAGATTTATGGATAGGTTTGGTGCTGTCTAGGTAAAATCTTAATTGTCTATGTACGTCTAAGGTGTTAAGGCAATACTCTCCTCTATTGCAGAATTTGAAAAACAACACTGGTAGATTAATGGACTGGTTAACAGAGAATTCATAAACAACTCTGGAAAGAAAAGATGGGTTCATCCGAAGTGGCACTCTGTCTTTATGAAAAAACAGATAGGGCCTCTTGATAAACAATGCCTGTGGCTCCGAAACTCTTCTGGCAGAGGTAATAGCTAACAGGAACAAAGATTTCCAAGACAACAACTTTAGGTCATACTTAGCCACGGGCTCAAAGGGCTTTTGAGTCAAAGACTGAAGGAATAAAGTAAGGTTCCATGGTTCTACGGGCTGTCTTGAGTGGAGGCCTGAGATGAGAGGTCCCTTTGAGGAAAGCTTTGCAGAGGCATAAAGAGATGAGAGGTCCCATCTATACCATTGTGGAAATTGCCACTAGATGCACTCATACTGTAGAGGCAGAGGTTCCGTTATCAAAAAACATAGCCAAGTATTGAAGCACTGCAGTAACTGGAGCCGAATACAGGTCTAGCATGTTATCCTTGGACCAAATGGAAAACCATTTATCCTGATATAGTCTTCTGGTGGATGGTTCGAACAGGTGAAGAGAGATTAGCCTGCCTGGTGACTAGCGGAAGTGGAGAAACCAAGCTGTCAGCTTGAGAGTGGACAGGTTCGGGTGACTCAACCCTTGGTGGTGAGTGATCAGATCTGGTACAGGGTCCAGAATCCACGGCGGGTATACTAGGTGAGGGCGAAGAAAGGGGAACCAAACTTACTGAGGCCAGAATGGGGATATGAGGATCACCTTGCATCTCAACCGAAGAGCTTTCTTAAGAAATTGTGGGATCAGGGGAATGGGAGGATAGGCGTAGAGAAGTCCCGTGGGCCAATCATGGATCAGAGCGTCCCTCGGTGACTTCCCCCTCAGGGGAAAAGTAGGACAAAGTAGCTGCTGCAGTTGGTGTTTGATGGGGAGGCGAAAGGATCACAGCAAGGCTGGCCCCAGTGGCTGAAGATTACAGAAGCCACCTCGGGGTTGAGGGACCACTCGTGGGGCATGAGGTTGCATCTGCTCAGTTTGTCCGCAATCACGTTATAGCTCCCTAGGATATGCGTTGCTATCAGAAAGCGGTTGGAAGCTATCGCCTACTGCCAAATTCTCATGGCTTCTCGACATAGGGGGTAGGGCTTGGTTCCTCCTTCCTTGTTGATGTACCAGACCACTGACATATTGTCTGATTGAATTGCAATTGTCCCGGAGGGGAGAGCTGAATGGAATGTCTGCAACGCTAACAGCATGGTTCTCAGTTCTAGAACACTGATATGCAGGTGGGCCTCTGAGGTGGTCCATGTGCCTTGGACAGTCTTTCCCTGGAAATGGCCTTCCCACCCGATCAGGGAAGCATCCGTGGTCACAATGGCTGTGGCCTGGGTGGGTTGGAATTGGTGGCTCCAAAGATCTACATCTGGCCTCATCCACAAAAGTAGGTCCAGCTTGCAGGAGTTGGTTATACAAATCTTGTAATCCAGGGGATGTCAGTTTGAGAACCACTGACACAGAAGGAGCCATTGCAGAATTCGCATAAGTAGCTTTGCTAAAGGCACAATTGGAATTGACGCAGCCATAGAACCTAGGGCTTAGAGAACTTCGCTTGAAGAGGCTGATGTTTGAGAAAGAATCACTCAGATTTGAAACCTCAAGCGATGGAGTCTGTGAAGAGGGTGTGATACCAGACAGGACTGAGTATTGAATACTGCTCCAATGAAATTTATTTGTTGTGTAGGGATAAGATTTGATTTCTCCCAAAGTATCGTTATTCCCAGCAATTTTGCCAGAGAGAGAGATTATGTTGTAGTGCAGTTACCAGAAGATGCTTGGTGGGGGCATTAAAGAGCCAGTCGTCTAGATATGGAAACACCCGGAATTCCTTTTAGTCTCAAGTGAGCCGTTACCACTGCCATGCATTTCGTGAACACTCTGATGGCTGTAGAGAGACCAAACAGCAGGGCACGGAATTGGTAATGACTGGCTCCTAGCCAGAAGCAAAGCAGACTCCTGGAGCATTTGTCCATCTTGATGTGGTAATATGCATCCCAGAGATCTACAGAGCACATCCAATTGACTTCTCTTAAAAAGGGAAGGATGGACTGAACCATGACCATCCAGAATTTGGTGTGAGTGACAGACTTGTTTAAGCTGCTGGGATCCAAAATGGGTCTACAGTCCCCTGTCTATTTTGGCACCAAAAAAAATCTCGAGTAAAATCCGGATCTGCGCTGGTCTGGTGGGACTGGTTGGATGACTATTTTGAGGCAGCTTTATAATCTCTGAAGCTGCTTCTTCCCTTTGACTAGGTGGAACTTCGGGAAATTTTCTAGGAAATTCTGGCTGACAAAAAAAGGGAAATGGTGTAACCTCTGGTGATAATATTCTGCACCCAATGATCGGTGGTGATAAAAGAGTGCTAGGCAGCTTGGTGCAAAGAGAATCAACCCCGACTGCTTCCAGTGGTAAGCAATCGGGCCGCCCCTCAGGTCTGCTGATAAGACTGTCCAGAGACGGAGTCCCTGGAGCCTTGGTTGCGGGGACCTCCCTCTGCCTCTATAGAGGCATCTTCCAGAACTGTTACTCCCTCTGCCTCTGAAAGCATCATCACCATGTGTGGCACAGAAAAGACCCTGAGATTTCTTATGCCATATTTTCCCACTCCTCTGATTCCTGGAGAAGATATGTTGAGGGCTGGAAAACTGTAGACCTATAGCAGACAGGATTTTTCCATCTTGCTCGCACCTGGCTAGCGTGTCCTTCACTTTGGAGATAAAGAGGGCTGAAGCTTCAATGGGAGCATTCAGAAAGGAAGACTTGAAGTGGTCCGCGAGGACACAGATGCACATCCAGAGATGACTCCTCATAACAATGCCGAACCCACTGCTCTAGATGCCCCTTCAGTCGTGTGCGAGAGCAACCTCATTGACGAGTTGGATACTGATTCCAGGGTTGCTAGCTGCAAGGCCACTTTGTTTCCCCGACCTCTTCAGACAACTGTCCTGCGACTGTCCCAGAGAGTTCAGAGATAAAGTCCCTCTAGAGCCTCGTAAAATGTGCTTAATAATTCAGGGAGCATATAGCAAAGGTCCCTAATGCAAAAACATGCTTCCCAAGTCTGTCCATCGCCCGGGTCTCCCTGTTTGGTGGATGGACAGTGGGACTTTCCTCCGCCAAGTCCTTTTTTGTGGCCACAGCCACCACCATAGCATCAACTGGTAACCCTTTGGACCAGTGCAGATTCTTCACAGGAGGGGACAGAATTTTGTCTGGTCTCCAGGGGATCACTTCAATGGAATCAGGGTTCTTCCACGCACGCTGCACAACAAAGCTGGATGAGCTCGTCGGCAGGCGGGGTCACCCAAGAGATAGACGACCGGGCACGAAAAGCCTGCAGGAACACATACTCCTCAGATGAAGGGTTGGAGGGCTTCCAGTCACCTCTATGCTTTAACATCTCCAGAATGTCTCCAAAGGAGACAACATCAGGAGGTGACCGTGGGGACCCTTCACCATCATCGTAATCCGTGTCCTCCATTAAGGACTCCTCAGGCGAGTCCACGTGCTTCCTTTTGCACGTCTTCTTTTGAGGGGGCTCCTCAGTGGGGGTCTCTGAGGAGGACTCTGAAGAGTGGGTCCCCTGAACAGGGGTGTCCTGCAGCTTTTCTGCCCGGTGTCCCGGGGGGGTGGTCTGTGACAGCTGTATCTCAGGGGGTGAGAACTGGGGTTCTGACATCAAAGGAGTGCTGCCAGAAGCAAGAGCCCTCTCCATCGTGTGGAAGGCAGGCCTGCCCGAAGAGGGATGGGAGCCCAGAACTGAGAAAGACAAGCTCGGGACCGGGGTCACACCCCCCTCCAATGGACCGACCCCCACTGGAGTCTCAAGCAGGATCGGCACAGACCCAGCCATCGGTGCCGAGGAGGGAACCAAGGAGAAAGTCAACACTGTACCCCAGGCTGACGCACCCGTTCCCCAATCCCCTGATTGAGGAAGGACCGGTTCGGCAGGAACAGAGAACCAAAGTGACAAACTCGGAGCTGGAGTGAGATGCACCATAGGCACCGAGGTGATGGGTTCCAAGAAGAATGTCGGAGCAGAAGGCTTCAGAACCGAGATGGTCGAAGGAGGAGTGTAAGATGGAGTCCGTGGATAAGGCAACCCAAGTCCAGCAGGTGGATGGGTTTTAGAAAATGAGGGAATCTCTCTGGCTACCAACAGCTGGTCCACAAGACGCATCACGTCGTGTTCTGAAAGGCTCCTGGTGGATCTAGTGGATACTCCAGATGGGGAGTCAGGATGTTGGAGAAATGGGCTATACGCATGGCCCAGAAACAGGTCTACAGAGGGAGAGTATCGGGTCCATGATGCAAGGTCTGCCGGCACCAAAGTCTCTAGTTTCGAGAGTGGAAGCAAATGGGTCAGATCCAGTGAGGTTGGTACAACACTCGGTCCCAAAGTGGCACTTGGAGCCAAAACGGTCGGTTCCAAAATGGAAACTGAAGTCGTAGTCGAAGTCGAAGGTGTGCCCTGAGCCGAAGTAGCTACAGGTGCCGTAGTCGAAATAGGCATAGAAAAAATCAATGATCGATGCCAGAGGCAGGGTGTTTGCCAAGACAAGTGTCGGTATCAAAGGTTTTGAGATGGTCGGAGCCGAAGAGGCAGATTTATGCTCAGACGATAACTTGGGGATCTTAGATTTCGCAGGTTTGTTCTGATCACCCGATGGTGAAGAAGAAACAGAATGGGATCTCTTTTTGTCCTTAGAAGGAGGGTTTGAGACCTCCATCACAGAAATGGCCTCTGAGAAGGGAGACTTGAATAACCCCTTCAGTACCCTTCTTATCCGACATTTTGGTAGAAAAAGGATACCACAACTAACTGTATAATCCAACAATAATGAAGTCAACTCCGTTCAAACAATCACAAGAAAACCACACGAAAATCACCACTATAACAACACAATGTATGAAGAAAAGAAAGGAAAACACCTGAATAAAGATAAAAGCTAACAGGTCAAGAGAAAACAATACCAGCTATGGTACTGAAAAAATACCACAAGTGTAAGGGAAAAGGCCGTACCAACAATGGGACTTAAAGTTTACCAATGGTAACAACATGTAGAGTGGAAAGAATAAGGTTAGACCAAAGAAAAGAGACATTAGCAATACTAAAAGTTTAGTAAAATATTAAGATATCCAAAAACTTTTACACAAACACCAAAAAAGATTTCACTTAGCTGAGAGCTCAGCTGAAACACGGCCTTACAGCTACGCGGCAAACGAGATCTGAGGTAACAGGGGAAAAGGGCATTCCGGGCAGAAACTTAGCTCGAGAGTTTTTTTTGACTGGTGCGAGCTTGGTAATAGGCTGACTCAGTTCCGAGGGCTCAGAACCGAACCCATCAGTGATGAATGGAAAGAAGATTAACATCATCAGATCTAATCTCTGAGAATCATATACTCAGCTCAATCAAAAAGGCTCATTTTAAGCTTGTCAAACTCTATAGGTATAAACTCTTATTTGGACAAGTCTACCAAGTTGAAACTAGCTAATAGTCTACTTCTACCCTCCCTCCTCTATGGTTACCCCATTTTCACTAACCTACACGCATCTCTCCTGAACAAACTGCAGTCGTGCTACTATAAAATAGACAGGTTTATCTCCAACATGCCAATTCGCACACATCATTGTCTGGCCACTAAATATATAAACTGGTTTGAGTTCCCTCATTACCTACATTACTCCCAACTTACTCTCACCCACAAACTACTGCAAATAATCCAAACTTCTGTCCATCCCTTCAAACTATAATACAAACAAACACCCCTACTCAGCATCTTAGGTCCTCTAACAAACAACTCTTAACCATAACTAAGCCCAACAAAAGAGCTGGACACTGTCTCTATTCCCATGCCATTGCCAAACTTTGGAATGCGCTCCCTCTCTCTCTTACTCAACTAGAATCTTTAAAAACATTTAAATTTGCACTAAAAGAACACCATCTCAATAACCTTGTCTGTTCTTGTAGTCATATGATTAAACCTCCTGAAATGTTTTGGCCACTATTCACTACAAATACTTTTACTAACTTAATATAGTTGCAATTTACACTATCTGTCTTCGTATCCAATCTCTCTTGCTTTATTTCTGTGGCTGAATAACAGAATTGATTAAACAGTACTCTTACTTATGAGAATATACAAACAGAATTAATAAAAATCTAACACACTGGGATTGTTTTTTTGTACTGTATACCTCTATAATATGTATTTGTCTTGTATATCTACTTCAATTTGTATTATGTAAAAACTTTCTTGACTTTCAAAGCTAAGCTGATGTTATGTAAAAATTTCTGTGATTGTATGGAGCTTTTCTCCCCAGGCCTCCATTGAAAATGGGTCATTGGGCCCAGAAGACTTTCCCGGTCAACAAATGTCAATAAATAAATGTCGATAAACAAATAAATAATAAATAAACTGGACAGATGACAAATATTTTGCTGCAGGTCTCTGGACCATATTACACTATATCACTAGAGGAATATCAGTAATAGAAATGAGCCTTCATCAGTGTTAAAGGTCTGTGACAGTGTGGTGTTGTACTGTATCTCTGCATACTGGTCATGAGCCTTGGCTCCAAGGTGTAGCTGGCATCATCAATATAATGCCCCTACGGGGAAGTCAACCACATGAATTGCTAGCATAGGTTAGATATCTTCCAAATGAAGGAATCATGGGAACTACCTGGATGGCACACAATCACACTATGCAAGAGACTATGTATGCTGCATACTACATGGCAGTTAGTGAATTGGAAACCCTTACGGATACTGTACTCTTGCCCATGTGGGCCTGACAGGGCCTTGATAGCAATGTGGGTGCAATCAGTGGCCTTAGAATACAAGGGACATTTTTTTTTTAAATCATAAAATACCCCAGGGTGTTGTATATTTCCCCTGTAGTCCTTAGGGACATATGTTCTCTTCCATTTATTGTAACACGATATCAAGGAAGTGATATAGTATTTGTGAGGTAGATGCCTGTGATAAACCCACTGTAAGCACTGATGGTTGCTGGACGGTACCATTATAAAGATTTGTCAAAGTTAGACATACCTTAGTGTCCACAGGGACCAGTATTCTAATTATTCCAAGCGAGGACAGTACATGTCTACAATCTCCCTTATGGCACCTCTGTCCACACAACTGAAATCGACAATGTCCCTGGTGTGTTAGGTGCAGTCAGATCTTCATGTGAGCACTATTTGTGAATACAAACATTATACCTGTGTAACAAGGGAAAGTGTGCATACTTACCTTAATGGAGGCTACTGGTGAGGCTTAAACAGTCTTTGCACTTGGGTAAATTTTGTATGTTAGTACCTTTCCCAAGTCTCCTTTGCAGTCATTATTTATCTAAGAGCTAAGTACTCCCTGATCTCAGGTAACTGTAATATCCCCCAAAAGCCTGTTATCCCATTCATACCCTTTGTGAGAATTCCCAAGACTAATGATTTTCTATTATATAGTAGGACTCCATCTTTCTGCTGTTCTTACTATATTTTATCCTTTTAGAGGTAACCATGCAATGATTCTAACCACAAGCTAAATTACAGTGGTACATAAGCCCTACAATCCACACAGGCAGTTTATTGCACCCTGTCTGCTCATAAGTGTCTTGTTGTTTTCCCAAATGCCGTCCAAAGGCTGCAGTTGTGATTGAGCATTCCCCATGCCTTCTGAGAAATGTGAGCTACCCAAAACTAGTCACCTTTCCCAAGCACCTCCTTCTATCACCTGGGCCGCTACTTGATCTGAAGGTACGATAAATATAGATGGGTGACTTTCCTCCATGACAAAGGGGCAGCCATATGAAGAAAATTATTGAGAAACTGGAATCTACCAAATGGAAGAACACCTTGAATTAACTGTGTTGCATGATTATTAACTGAACTGGAAGTGTTGACTCTCTTCTTCAGTTAGTGCTGGCTTGAATTTTATTATTTGTTAGTAATTGCAGGTGTGGGGGTAGCCACATCCTTTGATTTCCTGTCCTTGCCTATTTAAGTGGTACAGTTTGAAATATTTTCTGCTTAAAATCTCAGCTTTGGCCGGCTAAGATCTAGCTGTATTCAACTGAACGTATAAGAGAATTTAAGTACCTTTATCTGCACTTTTTCAAATAATACAGTATTTAAATTGATTTAACTGTGTTGCATGATTATTAACTGAACTGGAAGCGTTGACTGTTCTTCAGTTAGTGGAGCTTAAATTTTATTATTTGTTAGTAACTGCAGGTGTGGGGGTAGCCACATCCTTTGATTTCCTGTTCTTGCCTATTTAAGTGGTACAGTTTGAAATATTTTCTGCTTAAAAACCTCAGCTTTGGCTGGCAAAGATCTAGCTATATTCAACTGAACGTATGAGAGAATTTAAGTACCTTTATATGCACTTTTTTTCAAATAATACAGTATTTAAATTGATTTAATTGTGTTGCATGATTATTAACTGAACTGGAAGTTTTGACTCTGTTCTTCAATTAGTGCTGGCTTGAATTTTATTATTTGTTAGTAATTGCAGGTGTGGGGGTAGCCACATCCTTTTCCTGTCCTTGCCTATTAAAGTGGTACAGTTTGAAATATTTTCTGCTTAAAAACCTCAGCTTTGGCCGGCTAAGATCTAGCTCTATTCAACTGAACGTATAAGAGAATTTAAGTACCTTTATCTGCACTTTTTTCAAATAATACAGTATTTAAATTGATTTAACTGTGTTGCATGATTATTAACTGAACTGGAAGTGTTGACTCTGTTCTTCAGTTAGTGCTGGCTTGAATTTTATTATTTGTTAGTAATTGCAGGTGTGGGGGTAGCCACATCCTTTGATTTCCTGCCCTTGCCTATTTATGTGGTACAGTTTGAAATATTTTCTGCTTAAAAACCTCAGCTTTTGTGGGCTAATATCTAGCTGTATTCAACTGAATGTATAAGATAATTAAGTACCTTTATCTGCACTTTTTTCAAATAATACAGTATTTAAATTGATTTAACTGTGTTGCATGATTATTAACTGAACTGGAAGTTTTGACTCTGTTCTTCACATAGCGCTGGCTTGAATTTTATTATTTGTTAGTAATTGCAGGTGTGGGGGTAGCCACATCCTTTGATTTCCTGTCCTTGCCTATTTAAGTGGTACAGTTTGAAATATTTTCTGCTTAAAAACCTCAGCTTTGGCCGGCTAAGATCTAGCTCTATTCAACTGAACGTATAAGAGAATTTACCTTTATCTGCACTTTTTTCAAATAATACAGTATTTAAATTGATTTAACTGTGTTGCATGATTATTAACTGAACTGGAAGTTTTGACTCTGTTCTTCAGTTAGTGCTGGCTTGAATTTTAATATTTGTTAGTAATTGCAGGTGTGGGGGTAGCCACATCATTTGATTTCCTGTCCTTGCCTATTTAAGTGGTACAGTTTGAAATATTTTCTGTTTAAAAACCTCAGCTTTGGCCGGCTAAGATCTAGCTGTATTCAACTGAACGTATAAGAGAATTTAAGTACCTTTATCTGCACTTTTTTAAACAATACAGTATTTAAATTGATTTAACTGTGTTGCATGATTATTAACTGAACTGGAAGTTTTGACTCTGTTCTTCAGTTAGTGCTGGCTTGAATTTTATTATTTGTTAGTAATTGCAGGTGTGGGGTAGCCACATCCTTTGATTTCCTGTCCTTGCCTATTTAAGTGGTACAGTTTGAAATATTTTCTGCTTAAAAACCTCAGCATTGGCCAGCTAAGATCTAGCTGTATTCAACTGAATGTATAAGAGAATTTAAGTACCTTTATCTGCACTTTTTTCAAATAATACAGTATTTAAATTGATTTAACTGTGTTGCATGATTATTAACTGAACTGGAAGTTTTGACTCTGTTCTTCAGTTAGTGCTGGCTTGAATTTTATTATTTGTTAGTAATTGCAGGTGTGGGGGTAACCACATCCTTTGATTTCCTGTCCTTGCCTATTTAAGTGGTACAGTTTGAAATATTTTCTGCTTAAAATCTCAGCTTTGGCCGGCTAAGATCTAGCTGTATTCAACTGAACATATAAGAGAATTTAAGTACCTTTATCTGCACTTTTTTCAAATAATACAGTATTTAAATTGATTTAATTGTGTTGCATGATTATTAACTGAACTGGAAGTGTTGACTCTGTTCTTCAGTTAGTGCTGGCTTGAATTTTATTATTTGTTAGTAATTGCAGGTGTGGGGTAGCCACATCCTTTGATTTCCTGTCCTTGCCTATTTAAGTGGTACAATTTGAAATATTTTCTGCTTAAAAACCTCAGCTTTGGCCGGCTAAGATCTAGCTGTATTCAACTGAATGTATAAAAGAATTTAAGTACCTTTATCTGCACTTTTTTCAAATAATACAGTATTTAAATTGATTTAACTGTGTTGCATGATTATTAACTGAACTGGAAGTTTTGACTCTGTTCTTCAGTTTGTTTTCCCACCCGCCTTCCCTGTTTCTGTTTTGGTGTTAATCTTAGTGGCTTTGAACCTGCCCACCCCTCTTGTAAATTTGTGTTTGGATACTCCTTCTGGGCCCATCTCATTTGCTCACTCAACTGAGTGCAGTGAGATCATATTCTGATTTCAGGCACTCCTACTGTGTACAAAGAGGGCATCTGGGAAAGAGAACAAAAAAAATTTAAGCTTGTTTCCTGCCTTTCCTGTTAAGTGGTCTAGACTGTTTGTAGGCTTCTGAGCCCCCAAGCCCTTCTGTGTTGGAGGGAAGCCTTCTAGCTTAGTTTTGTTTCTTATAACTAGACGGTTTTCTAGTTTCAGCACCAAATCTGTTTCCTTGAACTCAGCACTTGTTCAGAACTCATTGTAAGCACTACATAAGCTGCAAATTACTACAGCACTCAACTTTCCTCACTTGTCTAATAAATAAGCACTTATCCAGGCATGTCTAAGGGTCAGCTCCCAGTGATTTCTCCTGTCTACCTGATGAATCTGGGCATCTTGGGGCAATGCAGCAATTGCCTCATGTACACAGACAACCCTCTCCTCCTGCCATCCAACACTACAACTTGTGAGAGATGCACTTATATAGCCAAACTGGAAGCAAAGCTCTCTTCACCCAAGACTGGGCTAGACAGTCAAGAGGAGAAGGTAAACACTTGCACCACGCCACGCTCATCACATAGTCCCTCAAAACCTACACTACCAAAACACACACATAGAAACACAAAACACACACCTACATTCACGGAGGCTCTCAATAAAAACCTGCCCAAGCATCAGGGACATCCAAAGCATAAATGCAAGCAAACTCCACCCCCAACACAACCCAAATGACACATAGCCCACAAACTCAGTGTGCCACTCAACCACAGCCCATAAGGCATAACAACGTACCCAACACTCTAGTCATAGGTGACTCTATAGTCAGGCACACTGATGTTCCACTCACTAGACTAAACAAGGAGAAAATTACTGTCAGTTGCCTGTCAGGTGCCAAGATCCGCCACATAACGCATGCACTCAGGTCACTCCACAATAAGTACAAATATGACACGGTCATTGTCCATGTTGGTATGAATGACCTGAGACGTACCTCCCTGAACTACATGAAAAGAGACATGGAGGAGCTCTCCGATCTTGTATCCCAGGCAGGTATGACCCTAACCCTGAGTAGCATCCTGCCATCACCTAGAATGATACCACAGTACAAGGACAAAATGATTGACCAACAATTGGCTAAGCTTCTGGTGTCATTCTAAAGGGATCCAGTATTTGTCTGCCTGGGATGACATGATCGACAGTCCATGATGCTTTGCCAGAGATGGCCTGCACCTGTCGCCCTTAAGATTCCGGATACTGGCTAAGGCTCTTGCCATCCCTATAGTGCCTTTTTTAGGCAAGGTTCAAATGACAAATTCACCACCATAACAGGTACAAGCAAGCAAAATCTGAGGGTAATGCTACTCAATGCTAGAAGTCTAAACCTCAAAATGCACTCACTCGAGGCACTCCTTAAAATGGAGAACATTGACATCTGTGCAGTGACAGAGACCTGGTTCAAAGCTCCAGAGAGCACCCCTGCATTACCAGGCTTCAATTCATACCACACCTTTTGGCCACCTAACCCAGAAAGAAGCACTAAAGGTGGAGGTGTGTCCATATTCATTAAGGATATCCACACCTCCAGGCTAGTTGCACAGCATAATGCATCCGGGATTATCCAAGTGCAGCTAACTCTGGGCAAGACTGCAATCCAAATTGTAGCTTGCTACAGACCCCCCACCATGCTCCAGGATTCACACTCCTCATTTCTTGACACACTGGAAAGTATTAGGGTACAACCCAACACCCTAATAATGGGCGATTTCAACTACCCCATCATTAACTGGGAAAAGTACTCATGTACCAACTCTTTTGCTCAATGATTTATAGAATTCATAAATTCCAACGCCTTGGATCAACTTATTCACACCCCCACCAGGGGCAGCAATATCCTAGACATGGTCATTACCAACATGGGAAACCGGTGTTCCACACCAGAGGTCAATTCCTCGTTGGCCAGATCCGACCACAAGCTAATCAGCCTAAACATCCACATCCCACCCCCACCCCCAATTAGGGAAACCACCGTAAAAAACTTCTCGAAAGCCAACTTCACACTTCTTAAGACAGACGTGGCAAACTTCATGACACCCATGCAGACGGACAATAGAGGTATGACTGCCGAATCCTACACAAATGCATTTTATAAGCACTTACACGAGTGCATGAATCATGATATCCCTAATAGAACCAAGATGTTATCCTAAAAAAAGGAAGCCATTCTGGTGGTTCTCTGCCATAAACAAACTCTACAACAGAAGAAAGAAGCTGTTGCAAAAAAGAGTAAAATCCCATGACTGGAGGAACTCCCTGGTCAACCTCAGTAAGAAGCCGAGATCCCTCATAAAATCCTCCAAAGCTAGTTACGAAAACAAAATTGCCACTGACTCAGACAACCACAAAGCATTCTATAGCTATGTCAAGAATCTAAATGGGAACACTCAGATCTGCTCTGAGTTACAGCACAATGGCACTAAATATACAGAACCAACTGATATTGCCAACATCCTAGCAGATAGGTTCAGTGCTAACTTTACTCCCCTCTCACCCCCTAGACGGCCCATCTCTATACCGGAAGAATGCAAAGTTCCTATAATCACGGCTGCACAGGTAAAAAAACATACTCTCCAAAGCTAAGAACACAGCATCCATGGGACCTGACAATATCCCAGGCTGTGTTCTACACAAACTACAGAATGAACTGGCACCCTACCTAAGTACCATGTTCAATCATAGCCTCACCTCAGGCTTTGTACCCACTGAATGGTGCTCCGCGACAGTTATCCCACTCCACAAAGGGGAAGCCACGACGGACCCCGGGAACTACCGCCCCATTAGCCTGACGAGCCTGGTCTGCAAGGCCATGGAACGTATCATCCTGGAACTCATAAACAAAGACATTGGTAATCTCCAAACTCTGGACCCTACCCAGTTTGGATTTGTAAAAGGCAGATCATGTCTCCTAAACCCGATTGACTTCTTTGAAGCAGTCACCAAAGCCATAGATGAGGGTAAAATGGTTCACACAGCTTATCTAAATCTCGCCAAGGCTTTCAACACCATCCCCCACTCTGGAATTATTGATAAGCTCACTAAACTAGGTATAAATCCCTATGTCACAAGATGGGTTGCCCACACTGTGAAAGTAGCGGATTCCAAATCCGACATCAGACCAGTGACAAGTGGAGTACCACAGGGTTCAGTCTTGGGTCCTCTCCTGTTTGGTATCTACTTCTCAGAGGTGCAGGCCAACACGGAAGGTCTTTGGCTAACAAAGTTTGCAGATGACTGCAAACTAGGAGCCATAATCGAAACTCCTAACAATGTGGACAAACTACAAAAGGGCCTCACTGAGACAGATACCTGGTGTCACAGCCATGGCCTGAAGCTCAATGCCAAAAAATGTATTATCATCCCCTTTGGTAAAACATCTGTACCCATGAACTACACATAGCTGGTAGTCTACTTAATGCCGAAAATGTGATAAGAGACCTTGGAACACAGGTGGACAGTAGTCTCTCCTTTGATAATCACATTGCCACAGTGGTCAGGAAATCCTTCTACGTGGCTCATCTCATCACAAAAGGATTCTCATCCAGAAAAAAAAGAGGTCATTGTTCCTCTCTACTCATCACTCATTAAACCCATTATAGAGTACAACGCCCCTTTTGGTATGTACCTCACAATATATCTACAACAACTGGAAAGACCACAGAAATACCTCACAAAGAGGATTACTGGCCTCAAACAGATGTCCTATGCAGACAGTCTCAAAAAACTACAGCTTTACTCCATCGCATATCGCCTACTCAGGGGCGATCTCTGCCTAACATACAAAGCTATGTCAAACCCAGAGCTGTTGGACATGCTCCACTTAAAGAAATCCCAATCCCTCCAAGCTACATGCTCTAGGGGCCTAAACCTTGTCACCACAATAAACAGAACATGCTGGAGGGATAGATTCCTGTCCCAGAGACTTCCCACACTCTGGAACAGACTACCTATATATGTCAAACAGAGCTCCTCATTAGCACTCTTCAAGAAAAATCTTGATGATTGGATGGAAAATGGGAAATTCACCCCGGGGATCACTTCTGTGGCTCTGCTCGACAGGGGCACAGGAAAATAATTTTCTTGGGTGGCGAAAGCCAGGGTACTTTTTTTGGCTAGGGTTGTATGGGCCAGAGACTTCCCATACTCTGGAACAGACTACCTATGTCAAACATAGCTCCTCATTAGCACTCTTCAAGAAAAATCTTGATGATTGGATGGGAAATGGGAAATTCACCCCGGGGATCACTTCTGTGGCTCTGCTCGACAGGGGCACAGGAAAATAATTCTCTTGGTTGGCGAAAGCCAGGGTACATTTTTTGGCTAGGCTTGTATGTGCCCTAGGGTCGATAGCCTAGTACCTACCTATGAACCTATGAACCTGTAGTGGTAGAGTATCTGTAAGTCTGTTCAGCCTTCAGTGTAGATGAGGTGCATTACTGTAACTGTCCTGGTTAAGGAGATAATCACAGGACTGAAGGCTAAAGCCAATTTTATTCCTTTCAGACCACTGTATACTGTAGGCCATTGCTGAAATTAACCACCAGATTAATTTATGTGGCTAAATCAAAACTCCACTGTGCACCATGTGGTTTAAATTGTGTTTGTCCAACTGACAACAATAAGTGATACTGTGGAATTTGTGACAAACCAGTGAATTGAAAAAACAAGTGAGGTCAACCAAAATTGCCAGGTAAATCCACAAAAAGCCAAGGAAGTACAAGTTGAAGTAATAATGTTCTAAACGCAGTTATTATTAGTTTATTATTAAACGTTATTATGTCTAAAACATTTTAGCCATAGATCAAGTCCCTTTCACTATTAGAGGTGGCCCATTCTCATTATTATTGGAAGCATGCGAGCTAGAATGGCAATTAACATTAGATGCGTTTAGTGCACCAGGCTTAAATGAAAACTGCAAAATTACTTGTATATTGAAATTAAGGAGCACCCTGAGGTAAAATTAACTAAAGAACACACACGTTTTAAACGTTATCTATGTCTATAACTATAATGGACATAACATAATATAAAGTAGTAAACACCTACATTTGACTGTGTAAGCTATCTACGTTTTGATAAAATATGTTTTTTATTATTTTTTATATACAAAATTTTTTTTTAATATACAATGTATAACAATTTTTCCAAGTAGATTGACACTTCGTTGGAGTTCTTATATTAATCTTTTTTATTGCATGAAATTGGGATTTAGTAAAGTTAATGAAGTACAATATATTAATTTATATTAGAAATGAATGCCATTTTAAACATATAGACTTTCAGAATGAATTGTTTTTAACTTTCAAATACAATATCGCTGATATGAGCATATGTTTTATATGTAATCCATTGTTTTAGACATAATAACGTTATTGTATGGGAATGTATCTGTGCGAATTTAAGTGACGTGGTGCAACGAATCCACGTCACATAAAGATTCAAATACCTGGCGTTTCCCGCTTGTCAGTTTCTCTGATGAAGCTACTGTTGAACAGTAGCGAAAACGTATGCTGTTTTTTAAGAAAGAAATAAACCTGCGTTTAGAACATTATTACTTCAACTTGTACTTCCTTGGCTTTTTGTGGATTTACCTGGCAATTTTGGTTGATCTCACTTGTTTTTTCAATTCACTGGTTTGTCGCTTGTGTTATGGCTACAGGTACCCTTTCAAGCCCAAGGAGTCCCAACCTATTCGGGTCGAATAACCAAGGTGAGCCAATGGATCAGATGGATGTTTCGTCTTTGCTTCGCTCACTTTCTCAACGGATTGAGAAAATGACATCCCGCTTAGATGCGCTTGATAAAAGAGAAACGGACAAGCTGGTAGTAGCTCATAAAGAACCCAGCGAGACAATTGCTAATAATTCCAACAATACAACACTATTGTCAACGATACCAGCAGCGCAACCAATACAGACTGGTGAGCAACGAACATTATTAGACGGGAATGCTCCTAGTCTTACACACAACCATGTAAACGCACCTTTATCTTTTGATACTTCAACTAGAGACATGCCTGTAACAGGCGTACCACTTGCACTACGGAGCCAACGGACCTATGCAGAAATTGCAAACCAGACGCATGACTTGGAGATAAGGGAGCTAGACCCAGCACTTATTGGCATTCCTTCGATACAGGATTGGATTGAGAATACAGAAAAGTTCAGTTTTGTTGCCCATCCACTTCAGGAACGACCGGTTGTGGCACAGAGCTACCACCAGTAAGTACAAACATTATTGCAGATAAACTTAAAATTTTTGACAGTAAACTTTTAAAACTGAAAAAACTCCAGTTAAAAGTGGCTTACTTCAAACAATGTTTGAATGAAAATGTTGTCCCTAAAGGTCTCCGGTGCACTTTTTTTCCAACTGGTTTACTCTTAGACTCTGCATTCCACAAAGACCTAATTGCCCTTTTTGACCAGCAAGGGGCACAACTGTTAGAATTAATGGTGAAACATTATTCTTTACATATTGCTTCACTAATAATTGAATTCAATGACCTGGATAACTCTATCAAAAATGACCTTAATTTTGCCAGGTACAAATACGATTATGGTCGCATCTTCACTAGCATTGATGCATTGGTGGATAAACTAAGGTTAAGAAACTTGTTAGAGATAGAACAGCTTACAAGTACAACAATGTTTACCCTAAATTGCAATCTTTATGCAGTGAAAGAAAAACATCAGTGAGCACTCCTAATGCCGACAATACAACGGCACATCCCTCTACCTCTAATACAATTGACATTGATATTACAGAGGAAACTACGGAAGACCAATTTATTGAGGCACCAAGACGTAGCAACAGAATCCGGGCTAACAATAAAAACAACTTTGAAAAGTATCAACAAAGAACTGGGGACAATAACAACCCAAATAACACTCCAAACAAGGGGAATTTTTTAGGAGCACGCAACACCCGGTACCAGAGGAACAAGAACAAGAACTGGAACAACTATCGGAAATAACTGAATTAAATGTCAATAATGTTTTAACTGTTGAAGGGTGTAAATTGAGAGTGGAAACCAACTCGCAAGGCGACTTTAAAATTTATAACTTTTCTAGTGTTGAACTAGAACCATCATTGATTGAACTTTTATCTTTTGGTAACACTTTTGTACCCAGTAAACATTGTAACCTAGCGAAAACTATAATTGATTTGAAATGCTATGTGAGGAAACTTAATCTGAACCTTTTGTTCAGTAATACGGTTTTTACAGCTCCAGAAACTCTAAAACCCACTAGCACATTTAATCCCCCTCTACACCCCGTGCTCCTTTTATTTGAAAATATTTGTGAACTGGACATCAGACACCTTAACCAAATGTCCGACTTTTGTAACAAACAGGCGAAGCCAAATATATCTAGAGAACAGTTAGCTGCCTTTAACAACTTATGCCTCTCACCAGTGAGGGTAATAAAGCCAGATAAAGGTGGCGGCTTAGTCATTTTCGATATTTCTGACTATACCATGAAAATGATGTCAGTGTTACAAAGTCCAGCTTACACTCCATCTTCATTAAATGAAATGAATGTATCTCATTCCAGAATTAGAGGATACTTTAGAGATCTTTTTATAGGAGCTAAAATTGATTTTGATACTTATAATTATATTGATATCTCTTTTCCTAAGACTCCTATCATCTTCGGTATCCCTAAGATACATAAAGATCTTAATAACCCACCTATGCAAGCCCTTATTGACAGCCATGGGTCTATGACATACCCCTGTGCACAACTGGTTGACAATATCCTTTCTAAATACTTAAAGTATATCCCGGAAATATGTAAGGATTCTTGGTCATTTCTTAGTAACATCAATAATCTTGATTTCAATGCCTCTTACAATTTTCTTACAGTTGATGTGGTTGATTTATCTACCTCTATACCACACAACGAGGCTGTAGAATGGATAACATTGATTCTGAAAGAGCTAAATGCCACCCAAAGAGAAATTGATGTTGTTTCTGAGTTACTAGACATTATTTTAACATCTAATTTCTTCATTTTTAATAAACAATATTACTTACAGAAACAAGGAATAGCAATGGGTTCACCATGTGGCGCCAGGTAGCATATTGGGAGAAACATCACATCCTTAACAACCCAGATATTATGCCACATATTAAATACTACACCAGATTCCTCGATGATATCTTTATTCTTTTCCAAGGGAATGCAAGTGAGGCCTCTGACCTGATCGATTTCTTTAATTCTACTACCAATTTTCTTAAATTTACTTACCATTATTCTACTTTAGAAATAGACTAACCGGATGTTAAATTGAATAAGGACATCAGAAAATGTCTGTATTTTTCATCAATTTTTATAAAACCAACCTATTGTAATTCCTTTCTCCATTTTACAAGTTCTCATCCATTTAAACAAAAACGGTCAATAGTCAAGGGGCAACTCATCAGAGTAGCAAGGATGTGTACCCTTGACATAACTTTTTATGCAGAATGCCAACTCTTGAGGGATATGTTTATTAATCGAAGTTACCCTCCAGCACTCATTGATGAGATAATTCAAGAAGTCGAGCTAAAACGGACAAATGGAACTTATACTCCACTGTTAGCTAAAGATACTTATAACATCATAGGGGACTCTATTAGTCCCTCTACTGATAATTCTACCACAAACACTACAGAAAACCAGAGTTGGTTAAACATCGAACTGGCTAAACAATTTACCACCAGTTTTATAACTACTTTTAATACCAACTCTAACCAGATCAGGTCAATAGTTTTTAAAAACTGGTGTTTTATTAGGAGTAACTTACAATTATCAGAAAAACTAGGAGTTAACCCTATTATAGCATACAAGAAAGGTAATAACCTTAAAATGTTGCTAGAAAGAAATAAAGAAACTGATATTACCTCAAGACAAAAGGGGGCATTTATGTGTGGTCTATGTAAATGTTGTAAATATTTGAAAACAGCAAATTATTTTACTATTAGGAATAAAAAATATTACATCAATTATAAACTTAACTGCGAGACCAAATCTATCATTTACTTAGCTACATGTGATTGCTGTTCAGCCTTTTACATAGGAAAAACAGATCGTAAGCTACGTGAAAGGCTTTATGAACACATCTACGCTATCAAGAAAAACAAAAGCGATCATGCCTTGGCAAAACACATCATTAATAATCCTGGCCATAGCTTCCACTTTGTAGCCATAGATCAAGTCCCTTTCACTATTAGAGGTGGCCCATTCTCATTATTATTGGAAGCATGCGAGCTAGAATGGCAATTAACAATAGATGCGTTTAGTGCACCAGGCTTAAATGAAAACTGCAACATTACTTGTATTTTGAAATTAAGGAGCACCCTGAGGTAAAATTAACTAAAGAACACACACGTTTTAAACGTTATCTATGTCTATAACTATAATGGACATAACATAATATAAAGTAGTAAACACCTACATTTGACTGGGTAAGCTATCTACTTTTTGATAAAATATGTTTTTTATTATTTTTTATATACAAAAATTTTTTTTAATATACAATGTATAACAATTTTTCCAAGTAGATTGACACTTCGTTGGAGTTCTTATATTAATCTTTTTTATTGCATGAAATTGGTATTTAGTAAAGTTAATGAAGTACAATATATTAATTTATATTAGAAATGAATGCCATTTTAAACATATAGACTTTCAGAATGAATTGTTTTTAACTTTCAAATACAATATCGCTGATATGAGCATATGTTTTATATGTAATCCATTGTTTTAGACATAATAATGTTATTGTATGGGAATGTATCTGTGCGAATTTAAGTGACGTGGTGCAACGTATCCACGTCACATAAAGATTCAAATACCTGACGTTTCCCGCTTGTCAGTTTCTCTGATGAAGCTACTGTTGAACAGTAGCAAAAACGTATGCTGTTTTTTAAGAAAGAAATAAACCTGCGTTTAGAACATTATTACTTCAACTTGTACTTCCTTGGCTTTTTGTGGATTTACCTGGCAATTTTGGTTGACCATACTGTGGAATTTACCTTCCTGTTTTTGTGAACTCTATTTCAGATCCCTCAGGAGTCTGTTTCCCCTTTGTGTTACCTACAGTTTGCATACCTACGTATGGTAGGATCATTTACAAATACAGTATATGAGGTGTTCTTTGTTTTGGCAAAGACAAAAGATATACAGCTGTTCTTATGCTACTCACCACAAAATAACTCAAAAGAAATAAGCATAAACCTTCCTGAAATAAACTGCTGGGCGTTTCCAAGACTTGTCAGTGGCAGCATAAAGAAGAATGAAGCTACGGGTATATAAATATGATTTATTCCATTTTTAATTTCTCCAAGTCTTTTGAGTTTCTAATACCATGACGGTAATGGACCCCATTCTTAAGTCAAAGTTCATGAAATTAGTACCGTTTCAATCTTTGCTGTTAGCCAGAAGTGCTCTTCGCAGCACCTGCAATATGCCCAGTATTGATTCCTTCCACAATTCATATGGCTTTATATGCATCAGTAACATATCAAAGTACAATTTTTTTTTATTAAGACCCATTGCTCCTATTACTATTGAAACTGTCTGGGTATCCTTCTTCCAAACTGCCCTCATTTCCGCTTGCAAATCCTGAGATTTTATGACTTTGTGTGTCTCTCTGTATGTAAGACACTGTAGTCACTGGGTGTACAATTTCAATGATCAATGCTACTTTATTGTTTTCTTTTCATGTCTATAGCTGGCTTTCTCACATCTATTTTTGAACTGTTAGTAATGGATGATCCCATGTGATATAATTAGAAGTTATGTACATACCATAACATTCCATGTTAGTTGTCTTCTCTCGCCTTCTTTCTTGCTGGATGGGTTCGGAGCCGATCCTCGGCTCCGACTCGGCACTTGCTAAGCTCGAGAACTCATTTTACCAGCTCAAGGCAACCCTATATCCCATGATGCAAGGCGTGACTACCTCAGATCTCGTTTGGTAGCTAGAAGAAAACCCTGCCAAAAAACACTTCTTCCCCAGGAAGAAGATTACTAAATGTAGGAGAAACTAGGCCGATAGCCACTAACAATAATGACTCTTCCTACTGGGAACTCTTGGAAAGAGTGACAACACCCCAACAAAGGAAGGTACAACCTCAAAATCAGTCCAGGCCAGGGGAAGGAGGGAGGGATGAAGAAAGAAGGCGAGAAGACAACTAACATGAAGCGTTATGGTATGTACATAACTTCTAAATGTTAAGTTGTCAAACTCGCCTTCATTCTTGCTGGATGGGACCGCGTCCCTAGCACCTCTATCCTGGGTGGCTCAATGGAACAGACTCTTGAGAACTGTGGAACCAAACCTAGCCATGTACCTGGAGGCCAAGTCCAATTTGTAATGAGAGACAAAGGTGTGAGGAGTGGCCCAAGTGGCTGCTGCACAAATGGTGTCAATAGGTAGCCTATCCTGAAAGGCTGTGGATGTGGACAGGCTCCTGGTAGAAAGTGCTTTTGGTTTTGAGGACAGTTGCTTGCCTCTAAGATGATAAACATAAGAAATGATAGAAGATAGCCATCTGGATAAGGTCACTTTAGAGACTGGGAGACCTTTTCTGTTCTCTGCATAAGAAAGGAATAGTTGATCAGATTTTCTGAATTGTTTAGTTCTGTCCAAATAATATCTGAGTTGACGATGGACATCTAAGCAATGAAGTTTTTGTTCAGCTTTGTCTGAATAATTAGGGAAAAAAACTGGCAAATCAATAGATTGATTAAGATTCGTCTGGGAAGCAACTTTGGGCAAAAAAGATGGATTAGGTCTTAAAGATACCCTATCTTTGTGAAAAACCAAGTAAGGGGAACGGACACAGAGGGCCTGAAGTTCATAAACCCTTCTAGCTGAAGTAACAGCCACCAAGAAAATTGTTTTCCAGGAAAGAAACTTTAAAGAGCATGTAGCAGCCGGTTCGAAGGGGGGTAGAATCAAGGATGCCAGCATTAAGTTCAAATCCCATTGCGGAGGAGGATCTCTGATTGGAGGCTTCAGGAGAAATATATCTCTGAGAAAGACTTTGCAAAGCTTGTGGGACATTATGTTTTGATCCACTAAACCAACATGAAAATTAGAGTTTGCTGCCAATTGGACTTTAACTGTAGAAGAAGAAGACCCTGCTTGAAAAATCTCTGCTAAGAAGTCCAAAACTGAATGCACTGGAGCAGTAAAGGGATCTAAGTGTTTAGACTTTGCCCAGAAAGAAAAGCGTTTCCACTTACTAGCATAAATCTTTCTGGTGGAGGACTTTAGAGAAGTTACTATGATATTCCTAACGGGGTTAGCGATCATAGGAAGCCTGGCTAAGGAAGGAAGTGGAGCAACCAAGCAGTGAGGTTGAGAGAACGAATGGCCCGGTGCGGTTGACCTGACTGGTGGGTCAGAAGGTCTGGAACTGGGTCCAGATGCCAAGGCTGCGCCAGGAGGTGACAATGCAGGGACGGAAACCAAATTTGTCGAGGCCAGTAAGGGGCAATGAGGATCAACTTGGCTCTCAATACGGTAGCTTTCTGAATAACTTGTGGTATCAGTGGAAATTGAGGAAAGGCATACAGAAGTCCCCGGGGCCAATCCTGGGTTAGAGAGTCTCTCAGGGAATGGCCTGGTAGAGGAAAGAGGGTGAAGAAGTCCGGGCATTTGCTGTTTTGGGGTGTAGCAAAAAGGTCACAGGAAGGGAAGCCCCACTTCTGAAAAATCTCGTCCACTACCGATTGCTTGAGAGACCACTCGTGTGGCATGAGAATAGCTCTGCTCAGTCTGTCCGCTAAGAGGTTGGATCTCCCGGGGATATGCGTTGCTATCAGAAACCGATGAGAGGAGATCGCCCATTGCCAAAGTCTGAGAGCTTCTCGACACAGTGGGTAGGACCTGGTCCCGCCCTGCTTGTTGATATACCAGACTACAGACATGTTGTCCATCTGAACTGCAATAGTCCCTAAGGGAAGAAAGTCGCTGAGGGCTTGCAACGTTAAAAGCACTGCTCTCATCTCTAGGACATTTATGTGCAGATGGCATTCTATGGGTTGCCAAGTCCCATGGACCATCCTGCCCTGATAATGCCCCCTCCACCCGATCAGAGAGGCATCCGAAGTGACTGTGGCAACTGGAACTGGGGGAACAAACGGTCGGCCCTGATGGAGCAGAGGAGAAGACATCCACCAGGTTAGATGACTCCTGCACAACTGCGTGACTAAAATCTCGTGACTCATGGGGAGCTGCTGGAATGACCACTGAGCGAATAACATCCACTGTAGAAGACGCATGTGGAAGCGGGCTAATGGCAGTAGAACAATGGCCGCAGCCATAAGACCCAGAACTCACGACAAAAGAACCCAAAGCAAGGAGACAAGTTCTTAGAGAATTTGGTAAATACAAGTCGTAGACCACAAGGAAACCCCCACCCTTGGTTTAGCAATAACACAAAATTCGTACACATCCAGATCAATCTCGTTGTTCATGAGAGCATCATATAAAATGGAATGTATAAATCTCTCTTTTTTCTGTATTTCAGGAAAGGTGATAATTTCATATTCGTCCTGATTATTCAATAAAGCCGACATTTCCTTAAAATAATATTCTTGTGTCATTATCACAATATTCCCTCCCTTGTCACTTTTCATAAAGCGTAAACAGTTGTTTTTGTTACGTAGTTCATTAAATGCTTTTCTCTCATTAAAATTCAAATTATGATTAAACCTGGGACAACTTGCAAAAACCTTATCAAGCTCATTCAAACATGTTTGCTCAAAAACTTTTATGGTATGTATCAAAGGGGGGTTGTAAACAGAGGGTTTTTTTAAAAAATGTCGGCTTTATTGAATAATCAGGACGAATATGAAATTATCACCTTTCCTGAAATACAGAAAATTATACATTCCATTTTATATCATGCTGTGTTATTGATAAACCATTGTATTTACCAAATTCGGGTTCTTTGGTCTTGATTTACTGGTGGTGTTTCGTTTGGTTTTAAGACCCAGAACCTTCAGGACAAATTTGGCTCTGATCTTCTTGCTGAGTAACATGATCCGAACATACTTCTGAATGTCCAGGATTCTTTGTTTTGTGAGTCTGGCTGACATACTGGCAGTGTTTAATTCTGCGCCTATAAAGGTAATAGATTGGCAAGGTGACAGAGAAGATTTTTCGAAGTTTATTGAAATCCCCAATTGTTTGCAGGTTTGCAGAGTGTAGTCTCTGGCCTTGAGAAGTTGATGCCTGGTGGTGGCGGAGAGGAGTCAGTCGTCTAGATACGGAAACACCTGGAATCCTTGACGTCTCAGATGAGCCGTAACCACTGCCATACATTTGGTAAACACTCTGGGGGCTGTAGTGAGGCCAAAGGGCAGGGCTCTGAACTGAAAATGACTGGACCCCAGCCGAAAGCGGAGAAACCTTCTGGAGCGCCTGTGAATCTTTATATGATAGTACGCATCCTGAAGATCTATTGAGCACATCCAGCTGTCCTTGCCCAAAAAGGGTAGAATGGACTGAAGCGTGACCATCCGGAACCTTGCCTTCTTGACAAACTTGTTTAGTTTGCTGAGGTCTAAGATTGGTCTCCAATCTCCCGTCCTTTTGGGGACCAAAAAGAATCTTGAGTAGATGCCGGATCCTACTTGGTCTGCTGGCACTATTTGGACGGCTCTTTTTGCTAGGAGCTTTGATACCTCCTGCTTTGCCAATTCCCTTAGACCGGGTGAAACATCTGGAAGGGATTGATGAGGAACGGGATACCTCTGGAAAGGGATTTTGTAGCCCTCGGATATGATCAACTGTACCCATTTGTCTTGAGAGAGGGAACGCCAGGCTATTGGGTATAGTGACAATCTTCCCCCGACTGCCTCCAAGGGTGGACAGTCGGGCAACACCTCAGGGATGCTGGAAGGGTTTATCAGGGAGAGGCTCCCTGCTACCCTGATTCTGCGGACCCCCTCTCTGCCTCTAGGGCGGCGCCTATTATTATTACCCCCTCTGCCTCTGGGGGTAAACTGACCACGTGTGTCCAGCGTGACTCCTTGAGATTTACGGAACCACATTTTCCCTCCCTTCTGACCCTTTGGATAGGGTCTTGAAGGGGTGGAGAAATGGACTCCTACGGCAGAAAGGGTCTTGCCATCTTGTTCACATCTGGTCAATGTATCCTTCACCTGAGGTCCGAACAAAGCCGAACCATCAAAGCGGATATTGTTGAAGGATGCCTTAAAAGGGTCTGCAAAATTACAAAGCCGCATCCAGGCCTGACGCCTAAGTGCCACTCCTGTGCCTGCGGCCATACTCGCTCCATTGGCTGCATAAGAAATGAGCCGCATGGAGGAGTTAGTCAAAGAATTTGGGATTCCTAGCTGTGAGGCAATCTTTTCCTGAGCCCCAGTCACAGAAGGATCCTGAACCACTTCACCTAGTTCCTTGAGGATGTCTCTCTGAAGTCTGGTAAAGTGACAAAGGTAGTTCAGCGAACGCATAGTAAAGGTCGCTGAAGAAAACATCCGCTTGCCATACCTATCCATGGTCCTAGAGTCCTTGTTAGGAGGATGAACAGGCACAGAAGGATCAGCAAGTTCCTTCTTGGTGGCCACCGCCACCACCATAGCATCAACAGGGACGCCCTTAGAAAGAAACTGTTTGTCTGAAGGGGCTGTTATGAATTTGGAGGGCCTCCTAGGAACTGGTTCCACAGAATCCAGGGCTGCCCACGCCTTCCGAGCCACAACTTGCATGAGTGGGTCGAAAGGCGGAGACACCCAGGAGGTGGAGGGTCGAGATCCAAAAGCCTCCAGGTATATCGACTCATCCTCGGTGGGGTCAATGGAAGGCCAGTTCCCCCTCTGCTTAAGGAGTTCCAGGATGTCTGAAAAGGAGACATCCTCAGAGGGGACTGTGGGAGCCCTCCGACTCATCTAAGTCGGTATCTGATGTAGTAGACTCAGGGGAGTCTGTGTGCTTCCTCTTACACATCCTCTTACGCGGGGGTTCTGCTGCAGGATCAGGAAAAACCTCGGAAGAGGAAGTTCTTCCCAATGGGGAAACCTGGGGTGATGGATCTCTGGGTCCGGGAGCAAGAGACTGGCAAGAGACATCAACAGGCACCGAAGATGGAGGAGCTAAAGGAATAGACAGTTGACCTAGCTCAGGGGGTAGGACACTCCTCATCACCTCGAAGGCTCCTCTCCCAGGGAGGCCGGAAGAATCCTGCTCCGAAGAAACAGGAATCCCCAGCCCCACCGAAAGAGAAGGCTCCGAAGCCGATGTCAGTGGCGAGCTCACCAATGCCGAAGCTCCAAGAGGGAGAGCAGGGTCGGACAAGGGTCTGATGCCACTCGCCCCCTCGGAGCCGACAAGGGAGACCCGATGACCGGATCCCTCCAAAGAAGGTCTCATGGAGGAGATCGGAGCTGAAGACATCAGAGCCGAAAGGGGAAGTATCGGCCCCGGCGCACCCACGGTCACCATTCCAAGAAGCTCCGGCTCCGAACTCTGAAGGAGAGTCGGAGGAGGAAGTTCAGGGGGATGAGAAATAGCAGACGTCTGTTGAGACGGGCTATGGAGCATTTGGGCTAGTGCCTGTGACTTCAACAGTCTGCTTACCACCCTCTCTAAATCGTGGTCTGACAGCCTGGAAGATCTTGAAGATCAGCTCCGATGGCTCCGCTTCGACAAAAGAGGAGATCCCGGAGCCGAACGAATCGACTCTAGGGAAGGAGACCGAGATCTCTTCCTGGATGGAGCCATCGGAGCCGACGACCCCTCGGCACCAGATGGAGCCGAAGACTTATCGGCTCCAATACTGGATAAAGACGGCGGAGCTGACAAAGTAATGGGTATTTGTGTGTCGGAGCCGGATGGAGCCGACACTACAACCTCCAAAGTGGAAAGATCGGCTCCGGCCGGAGCCGATCTCGACTCCGAAGGAGTCGGAGCCACAGCCGAAGGCTTGAGGACTACAGCCTGGGCCTTAGATGGCTTAGAGGGCTTAACCGACCCAGCCTTGGTCGGAGAACCCTCTGGCTTTAACAAGCCATGAAGAATCAATTTGTTTCTTCGTTCCTGCAGGACTCTCTGGCTAAAGGAGTGACATACAGCACAGGAGTCCTGCAGGTGTAAAGGCCCCAGGCAGTACACACAAGAAGTGTGACCGTCTGTCAGAGACATTTTCTGACAGCACGAGTCACACTTCTTGAAGCCTGAGACCTTCACTTCTCTAGACATAATAATGTCCAAAAATACACAGACACACAACAGTCACACAGTTAACCCACAAAAAACACACAACACTAACCTGACAGGAATTAACTTAAAAGGGAGGCTTAAGGCCTGAAGTAAGGAAATAAATCCTGACGTAAAAGAAGGGGAATATAGGGTAGAGATTACTATAAGTATAAAAATATACCCAATAAATGACAATTAGGAATATAAGGGAGAAAAAACCCTGACTACTCTGATACAAATTGAAGCGTTACCTGAGCTGGTAAAAAGGAGACCTCTTCGCGAAGCGGCAAACGAGATCTGAGGTAGTCACGCCTTGCATCATGGGATATAGGGTTGCCTCGAGCTGGTAAAATGAGTTCTCGAGCTTAGCAAGTGCCGAGTCGGAGCTAAGGATCGGCTCCGAACCCATCCAGCAAGAATGAAGGCGAGTTTGACAACTTAACATTCATCATTTTCTATAAAACTTTTGTGTCTCGTGTTTCCAATGCTTCTTAGCTACTTCAGTATTATAATGTTTGCACAGTACCCAGTGCAACAATCTTGCCACATTATTATGCCTTTCAGTATACGATCCTTCTGCCATTAGCTTGTCACAACCCACAACAAGATGTGCGACAGTTTCCAATTCTGTTTTACAAACCCTACATTTGTCTGTTTCTCCCACATGTTCAATGGGCTTTGCAAATAAACATTTATGTAATCCACTATCTTGGGTCGCCAATATTAACCTTTCATCTTTTGATTCAAATTCACCTCTTCTTAACTATTCCTTCATTTGATCATGATCAACATAAGGTTGTTTCAAGAGTTTTCTGTACTTGCAACTATATTTATGCATTTTCCACACTTCCCTTCTCATCTGATCCTTCACCTTATAAATATATATATTTTTTGTTTGTTTGTTTTTTGGCACATTCAGTTGCTGCCTGATTTTTATCTAATTCTCGTTTGATTTCCATTTTCACTTGACACCAATATGCTTCTGCTAAACTAAGCAGGGAAGTCATCTTAGACTTATTCTCCTCATGTCTTAAAACTTTCACTATATTTGGGCCTTGTGAGGTCAGCAGATATGTATGCAGTCCTATGACTGCCGATTTACACATGTAATCAATTTCAAGGAGGTCCACACCTCCTTCAGAACGGGGAATATATAGTCGTGGTATACACTGATTTTTATAAATCATTTGATGAGCATGAAGCATCCTTCTTGTTTTCCTGTCCAAACCGATCCAACACTTTTTGGGGCCAGTCAATCACTCCAAAACTGTGAGTTAGGACAGGAATAGCAAATTAATTTATAGCTTGGACTTTGTTCCTAGATGTCAGTACTGTTTTCAGTATTAATTTTAGTCTTCTAAAATATTCCTTACTAAGTTTTATTTGCATTTGTTCATGTTTAATTGTTGATCCTTCATCAGTTCCTAAATCGTTATACACTCCCTCTTGCTCAAGTTCTTTTATATCACATTCCTGTCCCAAGCTGATGTTTTCTTGGTGCTGCAGCTTTTCTGTTTTGAAGGTTGCTTTTGCGCATTTATCAAGACCAAATGACATTCTTACATCATCAGAAAAAAATTTGACCACGTGCAGTTGTGTTTTCAGTTCCTCTTCTGATGAACTATACAGTTTTAAATCATTCACAAAAAGAAGATAAGAGGTCTTTACAATTTGTTGTTTTCTGGAAGCCAAGTTGTAGCCATGATCTAATCTGTTAAAGTAGACAGCTTGATGGGTTAAGGACAAGGCAAAAGAGCAGCAGTGACAGAGTCACCCTGAAATATCCCCCTTTGGATTTTTTATCCCTGGAATAATAATTTGTCCTTTATCATGGCTTAACTGCAAAGTGGTCTGCCATTGTTTCATGGTCACTGTAATGTAATCGATCAGTGTATGCCAATGTAAGTAGACTTATGATCCACTAAATCCACCAAAGTGTTGCAGCCACCACCTGTACAGCTGGCCATCTGCTTCCGCCTGTAATATCTTTCTCTCTATCAGTTCTTGAAAATCTTGGACCCTTTCAATGACTCGCTTCACCACTACCTTCAGTAATGCATTTTAGTGCTTTACCAACCTCTTCAAGAAACAGCACTTCCTTAAATTAAATTTCCATCCAAGCTGTCACATTCATGTCACCTTCTCCATATTTATTTTTACTCAAAAAGTCTAGCCTTCAACTCACACAGATGGTTCAGATCATATCATCCACTTCTCATTTTTGTGTTATCTAACACATTGAGCCTTTCTAATAATTCCATTTCCCCCATCTCACTTCCATTTAAAAAAATATTCACTGCACTCTGCCTACCAGCTTAACTTCCCATTAGTAAGAGTTCCAGAACAGTACATATTATAGATGTTGATTCAGGAGTACACTGTACAAAACAGTGATGACAAAGTTGTTTGTTGAATCTAGTTTCCCTTGTATTTTCAGACACGGAACTCAAGATGCCAACCATCTCTCATGCTGCAAAGTGCATAAGGACCAGTGCTCCAATGCTAGTGTTATCAGAGTTTGGGCAAATCATGCTCTCACACTCACGTAATGTGTGTCACAAGTAAACAGAACTAATCTTAACAAAAAGCCCTGTGCCACTTCACTGTTTCTAGTCTTCTTGCCAAATAGTTTTCCTGTAACCACCATCCTTGGCTTTCTGCCTGGTAGTCACTTCTATGTTCATCTCACCTTTCTGAGTACCAGCCTACATTTCATACCTTCCTATGTTTTACAGAGTCCACATCAATCTCTTACAAAATACGGTATTAGAAGACAATAATGAACTCCAGATTTTCCATATCAATTGTGTTTCCTTTGTTTACTTTTACATTGACTCAGTCATTGAACTTGAGCTATGTTAAACAACAAAATTCTTCTAAGAACCAGACCTGGTGATAGTAAAACTACTTTTTATCACAAAATTTGGCTATGAATATTTTAAACTATAACTAGGACTTCTGCTTTAAAGTTTCAAAGATTACCACAGACAACAGAGCAAGAACTTTGTAGTAAAGCAATTAAGTAAATAATCCATTATGTTAACAACGGAAGCCAAGGACACACTAGTAATTAATATAAATATAAACACTCCCAATATTATGTGCAGTGGCAGTTTTTTCCATGTGTGCTGGGTGAGAGGAATCTCTGGTGATGGATATGAGGTGCAGTGTACATATATACAATGAAAAATTGAGCATTTCTTCAGTATGTTTGGTGCATATTTGCATTAACATATGTTCTGTCTGCATTAATGCTCTCATATGACAGTTTTTCTTTATTTTTTTTTTTCCTGATAGCAGTTCATTTTGTTCATGATGCTCAGCAGTTCATTTTGTTCATGATGCTCAGTAGGTCTTTCACTGTTTTTGTATAAGATGTTTAATTTCTCTGCTTTAAAACATAAAATTATCTGTAGTCATTGCTCTTCTTGTTTAATGGCTGCACTAATGGGTATTTCAAGTCAGCTTGTCATATTTAGAATATAACCTTGTATGCCATTATGCAATAATACACGGTCATTTGTCCTACATATACAGTCAAAATCTTAACACATTCTATTTATTCGTCTCTCATTTTCTAAGCTACACCTACATCCCTGATAGCTTGTGATCACACATGCCTAATCCGTTATTAATAAGGGGCACTTTTTCAAATGTTAACAGGAAAAATGTTAACAGGAAATTATAAGGACTGGGATAAAGGAATGGAACTTTACATCCATAATACTCATTCCTTTGAAATGGCACTCCTTTACTGCATTCAGGTTTAAACACAACTATTTCTAATGCATTACTTTATGAAACCAAGGCAATGTAAAGCAAATCTGATATTTTTACAGCACTATAGTTGAAAACAATGATCCTAGTGAATATAATAATGCTGGACTTATTTGAGGCCTTTAATACCACAATTTATGTTGGGACAAGAAGCATTCTGCAAGAATTAGCTATGGATCCCTTCCCTTCCTCCTGTGTATGTCAATGGCTGTGAGGAAGAAGCCAAAGTAACATTTCTGTTATCAGTTGTGGGAAGCCCTAAAATGTGACTCTGTTAATGATTGACTGTAAAGTGGGGAGTATTGTTACAAATCTGAATGAGGCTGCTAACCTTGTTGGACACTCCTCCAAGTCCCATCTCATCACCTCAGTCTACTGAGTACAGACAGAGCATTTGGGAAGGTCAAACCCCTTAGTTTCTTAATCTTTAACTATCTTCCGTTTCCTCTCTCTCCACCTAACAAAAAAAAAATACACTTTATTCAGCTGCTTTTACTGTACTTGTATTCTTCCTACATTATTACCTTATTTTTGCTTTGCTGCATGCTCTTAGTGTTCAAGTGCTCTTATTCTTCTGCATTTATTACTGCTTGTTAGTAGCATGATTAAATGTATCTGTTATTCTAAGCATCTTAGTTTTGGTTTTAGCATTTGGACTTCATGCCAGTTACTTTACATTTAAGAAGGTTTTTGTGGTCTACAATCTTGTGGACAAACCCTTATCAAAACCATCTCTCCATAAGTCTGCCCAACTATTCAGGACACTATGTATGGAGAATTTCCATCAGTTTCTCCTGCCAGCCTGGTCAACATGGGTGTACTGAGACAGTGTAGCAACTGTCTCATGTTTACTGACAGTTAATTCTTCTACTTGCAAGAAAAGCATCTACATCAGTAACCTGGAATCCATGTGCTCTTGCACCACAGTCAGTACTCCTGACAAAGAGGAGATTGCCAGCACAAACACCACACCACTTGTATCACACAGCCAAGCACAACATACACACACCTATGCAGAGGTCCTCAATAAAAACTTATAAACTTATCAAAATAGCAGAGACCTCCAAAACACACTCACAAACATTTCACACACAATACAAAAATATCACATACAGCAGCCAACACACCAGTGTCTCACAAACACAGCCTTTAAGGCAAAAACAATAAACCAACATAGCCCACAAGGCATAACAATAAACTAAACAAACTAGTCACTGGTGACTCAGTTGTGAGATGCACCAATGTCCCCCTCACCAGGCTCGACAAGGAGAAGATCATGGTCAGTTGTCTGTCAGGTGCCAGAATCCCCCACATCACGCACGCACTTAAGTCTCTCCACAACAAGTACAAGTATGGCTCTGTCATTCTCCATGTTGGTGTGAATGACTTGAGACATACCTCCCTGGACTATATGAAGAGAGACATGATTGAGCTCTCAAAGTATGTGTCCCAGGCAGGTATGACCTAGCCCTAAGTAGCATCCTACTTTCACCAAGAATGATACCACAATACCAACAACAAATAATTGACTTTGCTACCGCAGCACCACTACTGTCCCAATCCAATTTGTGAAATTCATAAGTAATCATACGTGTTTCCATCCACAAATGAAAAGTATAGCAATAACTAACAGCTATAACTCAAAGAAAGGTGCAACACATAAATGTAAAGCAATATTGTAGTAATTAAATTAAATCCACATCCCAGTAAGTGTTGTTGTAACGCCTGTCCTATACATATAATGTAAAAAACTATCAACAGGTGCTAAACACTGATGGTGGGCACTACAAATCCTCCAGGCAATGTGATTAAAATGAGCAGTGATGTGCCATTAACTGAACAAACCCCAGAGGTGTAAACTCATCACGTTTAGCTAATAAACGTTGAATCATACGCTCCTTGTCTGTAAGTCTATGTTTCCTGGGTGAGGAAGGAACACAGCATAACTTCTGTTTCATGTCTTCCAAATTGTTCTGCTCTAGGCATATAGCATGTAAAACATCAGTTATATACAAGTCCTTCTTCCCTACTAAACTCCTTAATCTACGGAGCCAGCCTTCTACAGCATTAAGGCTCCTTGGGTAGCCCATAGTGCAAGTATCTGACTGATTCCAGAATGACACATCAAAGAGAGGGGGTTGTCTCTCAGAGGTACTACCACACATGTCATACTGTCTAGGATGGCCTAAAATGCAGGTATTCCTGAAAAAAATCACATAAGGGTGTACCCTTATCACCCAAAGTCTCCTCAATAGATGTTAATGTTTCCCAAACATGTTCTGTACGTATGAATGCCAGAGCAGGAATCTGTTTACATAGAAGGGCAAACTAAGTGTCAGTACCATACACTTGGGTTACACTGAGCTTCTATATCTGCCTCCACAGAATCTGGCACAGGTGAAACCAGCAACCTTTTGCCATACTATTAAGAAGGTGCTTCACAATGCTATTCACTTGTCCCTTTTTCAAAATCACTTAGAACCATTTTGGGCCTTAATTGCAGTTTGGAATTCCTCACATATGGACAGCAAAGTAGCCCAAAACTGATCATAACACTCTTCAAATTTGGAAGGGAGAATGCCATACGCAACAGGTACAACTTTATTGGTTGCATTACCGTCCAAACTACAATGTACAGAGTACACCTGCTTACATTCTCGAGTGCTAATGGGAAAGGTCCCGTCTACCAAAATATATTCTGAATTACATAGCACAGCTAGATTACTTTCTGTTGTCATAATAACAACATAATTTGTATACCTCCTTAAGGCACTGTGTTTAATAATGAACTGGCCCTGCTTCAAAGGTACCATGTCTGGGCTGAGATCCTTCAGACTAGTGAGGTCCACTCTAGGATGTGTACTGTTCCTACACCTCACCCTACGGACACATTGTTTTAGGACATCGGTATTGGTCATGGTAGTGACTACTTCAGTGGATGTGCTTGCTAGTACCTCTGACACAATCCTACATGGGTCCTCTAATGTCTGCTCAGCTCTCCTCTTAATTGTCTCACGGACCTTTGTCTGTTTTACCCTCACAACATCAGGGGCATGGAAATGCCCTGTACTTTTCAGTAGCTTCTCTTCACTATCACATTTTTCAGTTATGCACTGGCCCTTACACTTTTGCTTAGTTTTCTGTGTACAACACCAATAATTCTTCTCTAATGTTTTCTTCTCCAAATAGTACTGGTAGCCTTCTATGCATAGTATCGACCGTCCCTTTTGAGACATTACCGTGCCATAGCTAGTGCCAGTTACTCCAGGAAAACTCAATGCATGCTGCTCAGCCATGTTATCTTAGCACACCTATAAGTCAATCACAATTTCAAGACTACTAACATATTTATGCACAACACGAGGATAACGACAACCTCCCTATACTGTCAACATGCTCTTATAGCTCTACATGCATAAGTCTCACACGTTATATAATGCTCACTGACATAGGTACAAGCTAGCTGCACTGAAAATACTCCATGTAACCATCACCATACCCTTCTACAACTTCACTGCCACTACTTACACTTCAAAACAACAATACTATCACTTATACATGAAGATACTTTCAGTACTGTTATTACACATGCAGTTGCATTTTAAAAATGCAGTGCATAGTAGACATTAGAACTTTTACAACAATATAAACAGTTAACGCACATTTTCAATCATAATGCAGATTACATGTTGACATTCAGCTAAATTTAGCAGCCATATTATCCAAAATACTATTAATTATAAAAGCAATATAACGATAGTCACTGTACACCTATCTGGTAGGATACAAATGCTACTCTAGACACATACTGAAATGCAGATATGTAAGGTGATATAAATGTCACTCTGGATTACAATTGCATACTACAATTACTTCAGCGAATGCACATACAGATAACTTTGGACAGCTCTAACATTAATTGTACACTTTACTTGTCAGGCTTTAGTTATACTACAACAAAACTGTCCTGTCCTATTCTAATACGCCTGTACCACCAGCATTACTATGTTCCATACTCACCCTTCCTAGGTATTCCTTACTGTCAAACAGCCTGTATTCGAACAATGTCTGTCAACAAATTCCAAAATTCCACTTTATTCCATGGTGTAAACTCACACGCTGTGCTTACATCAGCTACTATCCCTTCCTAGCATCACGCCATTATGCTGCGCCTCCTATATACATCTACATCATAGCGACAGACAAGAACATGATGCATTGGTGTTGTCAACATCTCAGAATGACGGATTCCCTTGTGCGACGTTCATATGTGCGACAGGAGCAGATATACAGTAATATGGACTTCGAAATTATGAACAGCCATCAACAAACAGGTTCGGTATGGTGTAATTCGAATGTATGGTTGCCAGGAAAAATGTTAATATGGTTTATTTCCTTTTCTGTTAATGTATGTTTGCTTATGTCTTAAGTGATAATTTAATGAAGGTATTAAAGATGAATGCATGCAGAAAATAAAAATAGCTGTGGAATACATTATGCCATTTAGTCATCTGTAGCTTGCCAACAGAAATATGCCTTTTTCCCCCTAGCTGTACAGGCATGACGATTTTTGTACTTAATGTTGTATGAAATGTTCAGAACTAGATAAAAAGCAATATAGAAACATAATTTTGCTGCCAGGATAGTTGTCTAAGTGCAAAGCATGGCATGCTAAGGTCACGTAACATGTGATTTGTCATGCTGGTCACCCATGACTTGGAAGCTTTGATAGTGAGAGATGCACTGATCAGTCATTGCCGTATCATCACATCACATGTTTATTCCCTGAAAAAAGCACTCCAGGGCATATGAATTCTTAGCAGTCAATGAATATGCAAATGATGATTTCAAAATAATCAAGAAGTTAGGATGTTGCATGAGAGATTTACTGAGTAAATTTGACTACAGATAGTGTTGTTAACAAAGTTTGGATTTGTTAACCAGGTAGGGCACTGATGGTACAAAGTGCTTTTTAATTTCAACTATATTAAAATATGTCTGTACTGATATTCCATATATACTGTTGGGGACTTTAGCAAACCCAGCTTTCATTATTCTGCAAAAGAAATCTTTCAAAAAGTTGTAAGACATTGCCAGTGACTCCATGAAGTCAAATTGCAAGATATAAAAAGCTAATACAACTCAATGCTGCAAATCATTAACACAAACTGCTCTCCTTTTTTAAACAAGTTACACACATTTTCAGCATATAGTACAACAGATGGAATTTTTTAATTTATTTTACACTTCTATTGGCTATATTTAATTTTGTTTTCTGCTTAAGATGAAACAAAAACATTTATCTGAGTCAAAATGTAAAAGGAAAACTAATTTTACAAGACTGCAGACTGTACAGTTGCATGCATTTTTTATGCTTAACTCTAAAAATGTGCCCACTGAACAGAAACATATCCCATATACCATGTGAATACAAACAGCAGGACACAAGGCAATCAGGCTCAGATAGACATATCCAAAAATACTAAAGGAACATACTTATTAAATCTGGACTGGGCTTAAATGAGGGTACACTGAAGATCAACAAATGAAAAAAGCCCACAGATAAACCTGCCTGCCAGAAAACAAATCAACACTACCTGCCAGGCAGAGAAGACAGTTAGGAGAATGCTGCACAGTGTACATTACAGGGTAAAAGTCATAGGAGAAAAATGGTGCTAACAGCAACTCTGTAAATAACTAAAGGGACCCTATCTTGAACATGCCCATCCCTGCAGACTTTATAACTAGAAATATGTGTTCTTCTTCACAGACAATTGCCTTACACCAATATTTTCTCATAAACACACACACACACACACACACACACACACACACACACACACACACACACACACACACACACACACACACACACACTCATATTATTCTATATCTACATGTCTATGTATCTATACAAAGCCAAGCTCCAATGAAGATACCCACCTTTGGTGATACTATAATATCTGGAGAGGAGTAATTACACATGTATAATTACCTCCATGACAACAAAAAAGGTGGGGCCCTTCCTTCAACTGACTGGCTCATTTGCTCTTTCAAGGTGTGAGAGACAGACATCAATGGACTGGGCAAGAGCCCCTATAGCCTGTTGGTTCCTGTCCAGGAAGCCTATTTGCTCCTCTGGAAGGCAGGAGTCTGTCATTGAGTATCTGACCAGACATTGATCACTTAAAACTGCCTACAATGCCCCACCTAACACCTTCCTAGTAGACAGTTAATGAACATCATAATAGCTACCTTCATGCTTAAACACAAGACTACATTCCTAAATCGCCAGCACATTCTCCAATGCAACAATATAATCCTGCTTGACCTTTTCTATGAGCAATTACCCATCAAGTAGTGGCTGTCACTAATATGACAAGACTAGTCCTTTCCTTCTCCTTAGGATGGGTCACCCTGTATCAGCTATTCAAGACCACCCTTCCAGTCAGTCCATCCAAAATCCATGACACTAGTCAAACATGAGTTGCCTGTATTATTATTAGAACTTCATCTTTCAATGTCGCAGGGACAGGAAAATGATTTTTTTGGTTGTTTTTGCCTTTTTGTGTGTCAGTTAACAGTGTACTGATTAAAGCAAATGCAAACATCTAAAACAGTACAATACAATGTTGGCACAAAGATGGCAATTACAGCAATTACATTTGTAACATCCAATGCCATTCATTTGTACATTATAAACAAGAAGAATGATATGTGCTACCATAGTAAGTTGTACCTGTGTATACCTTTCACACTGTGCTTTATTGTTTTGTTTACAGTGGTTTTTACTGTGGTTTTTTTTTTCTAACGCTTCTACTTCTGTGCTGGGGCCAGTGCGCTCTGTAAAACCTAAGCGCAAGGTCCGGCTCATTGTGAATTTAGTTTGGACTGCTTGTTTTCTTATTGGGACCTTCGCACTTCTCTGTAATACTAAGCGCAAGGTCCGGTTTGTAGCGTTATTAGTTTGGTACCTTCACAGAGTGTTCGTTTCTTACTACGACCTTCGCGCATTGTATAATCAAGCGTAAGGCCTGGGTTGTTATCCTGAAGTGCTGCACTTTATGTGTGTTGAGATGCGATGCTAAAGATTGCATTTTACTTTCTGTTTTAGGCACTATTTGTCGGTAACTGCTAAAACCTACGTTATTGACATAGAGATACTAGTAGTTAATGTTGGGTTATTTTTCTACTTCTTTACGTCATTAGTTATATTTCTCTGCACTAAGCAAGGTGCTGGTTTGCTTAACTGCATTCGCAAGGTGCTTCGTTTGTGAACCCTGCTATAACCTCACCATTTTTGGCGTTTTTCTGATGACTGCATTCTTCAGTTAATTTGTGGCGGGAACTGCTACTGTTTTATTTAGATGTATTGGCGTTTGCATATCTAACGACTAGTACATGCCATTTGCTAGGTGACTCTCCTCCATTATAAACTCAAGCAGCATTCTATATTGCCCTTCAGCTGCATTTCTTTCAGTACATTAGTTAACCTGCATTTGTGGAGGGATGCACTGATGTACCATAAATATTAAAGATATTTGTGAGTTGCATACTCAGCCAACGCCATGTGCTAGGTGACTCTACTCCTACTCACAAAGTACGGAGGGTTTTTCAAAGACTATTAGCTGCATTATTACTGTGTATTATGTTCAATTGATTACTATGCTATGGAACTTTGCTGGTCAACTTACCTGATTTAGAAATGCAGTATTCATTTTTATATAACTGCTTCTACTGATAGTATTTGTAGCATGTGTTATACTTTACTACATTTCACTATGTTTAAAATCAAGCTATGTTTTAATTGTATCAAACACTAATGTTTTCTACACACTCTAATCTATTCATAGCATTCTGCCCTGAGTTACCCCTGCGAGTAGCCCTCGAGGATACCTCCAACCTACCTTCGGAACTCAGCTCCCTTAATTGCTCAAGCTAAATACCAACATCTATAGCAAGCTTCTCAGTGGCCTCATTCCCCATTGTTTTCTGGACGTTTTTTTTTCCAAGTGGAATTGTGGAAGTATGTTTAACTGCTGCTGCATACTTTTTACTTAATGTTTTCCGCATTGATAGCTGTTTGTAATACTCTAGCCTGCCAAGACAGCCAGCAGCCTTAGCCCCCCCCCCGATCCACACCAGCTGCCCTCTTTTACTCCAAGTACTGCCCCAAGGATATCCTAAGTGGTACTAGTCCTGTCTCTGTTTCATACACTTGATAACACCCTCCCTCACAAACTTCTCTGAAAGCTTTCATGTTTCTCTCTTAGACCCTAAGCTTCTCCCCTTTCACTGCATCTCCCAAACTCCTCTAGCCCACTCTAGCTGTAACTTCTCCTCCCTAATCTCTATCTCCTGTTTCTCATACTTCATTCTCGTCCAACACTCCAGATCTTTCTCCCTTTCTACTTACCCTCCTGTAATCCTCCTTTACTGATTGACTCCGGCTCCTCTCTGGACCACTTTGGTTCTTCCCGCTCCGTTCGCCCTACGGGCTCACTCCGTTCCCCTACACTACCCCCAAATCCCACCCACCCCCAGTGCATCTACCTTTATTTCTCCCATAGCCACACCCTCTACAACCCTTATCCAATCAAACACTTATACCCAATTACCACACCTCCCTTCCCCGCCCATTTTTGCCTCTAATTACCTACCTCAGCTATCCCACTAAAACATTAGATTCCTACACACCCACTCAAATCTCTACTCTGTTTCCACATCCAATCTTATACTTATAAACATAACTACTCCATAACTTACTTATCTCTCCTACATTTATAAACATCTTATCTACCACCTAACACCTCTGTATATTTCATAATCTAATTCTCCAACTTCTATCTAGAGTTTATCTAGTTCCTAAACACTTACAACCCCCTATATATCTTACTTCTTTATTTAAATACTACTATTCTATTAATTCTTCCTCATCATGCTTTCCAAACAATCCTTCCTCTTCCTTTCACTATTACTACTTTTCTCCTTATCCTCTATCTACCACCTATCTCAGCCTACTATTTCCACCATCCTCCAACCCTTTCATACAACAAATTCTCACAACTCACCTTTCTTACCCGCATACTCTCTTATTTCCCCCTACTTATTCCCTTCAGAAAACCTCCATCTTTTTCGACACAAACTGATCTCCTACCATGCTAACTTTATTACCATAACTGCCAGCAAAGCCCTCCAATTCACAAAAGAACCCAATCTCATCTCCTTGCTAACTACTCACATAAACTACTTCATACTACATCTGATTAGCACGCTTATCTCTGGAGACATCCATCCTAATCCAGGCCCTACCACTACAACCAATATTAACAAATCCCTATTATTTACTTCTCTAAACTCCCAAAGTATAGTAAACAAAGTCCCAAACCTTCATGCTTGGCTCACACACAATAAGCCAGATATCCTAACTATTTCAGAAACTTGGCTAAAACCACACATTAGAGACTCTGAAATAGTTCCTCCAAACTTCTCTATCATAAGAAAAGACAGACCTCACAAAAAAGGTGGAGGAGTAGCCCTTCTATATTCTTCCTCCCTAGTAGTTACTCCCTACAATAAACCTATTCCACACTTCAACAACGCCGAACTTCTCCTGACCCTACTACAAATCAATAATCACAAACACATATGCATTGCTTCCCTTTACATCCCCCCTGGGGACAATATCTCCACACTTGAACTTATCCTTTCCTGGCTATCCACTAACTTTAGTAATGAAACCATAATCCTAGGAGATGTAAACATTAACTGGGCCCTTGTCCAGTCTCCTACAAATTCCACTAACATCAACCTCTATAACTTCTCACAACTGATCACTTCAATAACTTATCCTGCCAAAAACCTGTCCAATGGGAGTATACTGGACTGGATTCTAGTCTCCCATCCTCTCTATTTCACCAACAGCGGTACTCGTCCCGACCCACTTGGTGACCACACACCCACCTTTACCTACCGGCTTCCTACTGTCCTTCAAAGAACCCATAACTATATCACATTCCGTGACCAAAAAAACTTCAACCCAATAACCTTTTCAAACTCATTACAAGCAGTTAATTGGAATTGTCTAAAAATACTACCTCTTGATAATACAGTCTCATATTTTAACTCAACATTCTTAAAATTACTAGACTCCCAAGCTCCCTTACGGACAAAAAGAATAAAAACCAAATCAGCCCCATGGCTCTCCAAAAATACCCTTGCTATCATGAGACAGAGAGATAAAATCTGGACACGCTACCAAAAACATAAGTCAGCTCCACTCCTAAACGAATATAAAATGCTCCGAAATAAAGAAAAGAAACTGATTACTTTTGATCGTCAAAACTACTTCTCAACACTCCAAAACCATAATAAAAACAACCCTCAAAAATTCTGGAAAGGGATCTCTACTCTCCTCCACCCCAGCAAACCAGTTACTCCCACCCAGATCCAAATGTTCCAGAATTTGATTTAGCCACACAATTTAATTCCTTCTTTATCGACTCCATCTCCAAATTGACCTCTTCATTCTCTAACACCTCTCTCTCCACTTCCACACCCTATTCCACACCCACTAACCCCTCTTCCTCCTCTTCTACACAAACCCCATCCTCATCTCCACTACCCCAAAATTCCCCCTCTTCTGACTGCACACTCTTCTCATTAAATCCTATACCTACAGCTACTATAAAGAAACTTCTTCAGAAATTGAAACCATGTACCAATGCTCCTGACAATATCCCTTCTTACTTTCTCAGTGCTGCCGCTAAAACTCTTGCCTACCCCATTAGCATCTTAAAAAACCACTCCCTTCAAGAATGCACAGTTCCCCAAATCTGGAAACAAGCTTTTATTATACCTCTACACAAAGGGGGTAACAACAATAACATTAGCAATTTTCGTCCCATAGCCATCCTGTCCCCCATTTCTAAACTCCTTGAAAAATGTGTCCAACTTCAACTTCTTCTTCACCTCCTAGACAACCATCTCATTACCCCTACACAGCATGGTTTCAGACCTAATCATAGTACTATGACTGCCCTCCTCTCCTTCCTTGAAACTGTAAATAAAGCCTGTGACTCTGGGCAAATTGTATCCACTTTGCTTCTTGACCTCTCCAAAGCCTTTGACACTATCTCACACAACCTGCTCTTAACTAAACTTTCCAAACTCCACCTATCTTTCTCCTCTCTGAACTGGTTCTCTAGTTACCTTTCTAACAGAAATCAAGCTATAAAATGGAAAAAAGCTACCTCCTCCTTCCTTAGTACCCCCACAGGAGTGCCACAAGGCTCCATACTGGGCCCTCTTCTCTTCAATATATTTATAAATGACTTCTACAAATCAATTCCTTCCTCTAGCATCATCCAATATGCAGATGATTCTACTATCATCTGTTCTGCCTCTTCTATCACTACACTACAAAAACTTACCCAAGATGCTTTCTCTTCCACAGAGCAATGGATGCTAAGTAATCATCTAGCTCTCAATGCCACTAAGACCAAACTTATGTTATTTACTCCTTCTAAAGTTATCCCTCCAGACATAACTACATTCTTAATTACTAGTCAAAACAACTCACCCCTTGAAATAGTATCAGAAACTAAACTACTTGGGGTCCAAATTGACAACCTACTTAAATTCAACTCCCACCTCCAAATAAACATTAAAAAAACACATCAAAAACTTGGCATGCTTTATAGACAGAAAGCCTACCTCACATCTGACACTAAAATCTCTCTTTCTACCTCCTTTCTTATCCCCTCCCTTCTCTATGGTGCTCCACTACTAACTAATCTTCAGTCTTCATTAAAAAAACAGCTTACTTCCTGCTATAACAAAATTGCAAAATTCGCCACCAGCCATAAGTCCTCTACTCACCACTGTGTCTCCCTCCATAAGCTAAAATGGCTAGAACTTCCCAATCAACTAACTTACACCCAACTAACTCTAGCCCATAAGCTTATTCTAAACCCCTCACTCTGTCCCTCCCTTTCATCTGCCTTTAAAATGCACCTACCTAGCAGAAATCTAAGGTCAAACAATCAAAATCTACTTGAAGTGCATAAACCTACTTATCCACCAGGAAAAAACCTTCTTTCTTTCAGCCTCGCTCGCCTCTGGAACTCCCTACCACCACTTATTCGCACCACCTCTAACCACTTCACCTTCAAAAAGTCTCTCTTCTTACATCTAGCAACACAGTGGGAATGCTCTTGCTCCCACCCCACATAACTAACTCTACTAAATCTCCTTCAATACCATATCCTACTTCATGTACCTACTATCTATGTTCTCCAATCTCTATTAATTTGTCTCTATTACTTGTAGGTCACTTCATAATTGTATTAACTGTTATGACTGCTATTATACATGTGATAAGTTTTGCTCTTTCCTGCCAAAATAGTACCAATAACTCTCTGTACCTAGATTGTTAATGTAAATTGTTAATGTATATTTGCTTGTTTTGGAGCTTTTCTCCCCAGGACTCCATTGAAAACGGGTTCATTATGGCCCAATGGACTATCCTGGTAAACCAACTGCAATAAATAAATAAATAAATGAATATGTTATGACATTTCTGGCACTTCAGAAGATTAAAGAAAAAGAATGAATCATTTAAACAGATTAGCAATGCCGATATGAAACCAGAAGAAGTAAAACCATGATAAACCTGTGAAGGTACTGCTTCACTGAAAGAGGTGGAGGGGTTGCACTTAATGCTATGGTGAGAGTAAGCACAGTAATCATTCAAAGTATGGTAGTCACTAGAAAATGGGCTGAAACAGAATATCAAAGTAGAGTCTGTGATATCACTACAAGTATAAGAAGCATTTGTCTCTGGTGAATGTGGACTTGTACTTGTGATGAACCTCAGCAAAACTGAAGGAAGAAGGCAAAAAGAAAATCATGAGACAGCATGCACCATATATGCACCATATTAACTATGTCATAAATATTAATTACAGTGGATAATAGCTCTTCCAGGGCAAGAGATACACAAGTTTAATTTGTGTTTCTTGTTTTTCCATATGCATACTGCTTGGATATGGGCTTTGAAATTAACAACATTTTCATTAATATATATCCTGATAACGAAAATAAAAAAATAAAAATGGCAGTGCTGGTTGGCATATAGTCACACCACCTATACCTCGATGAGGGGAACTTTACCACCACATGCCACTTTACTACACAGAATTGCATTTAGATCACACCAATCCATGAGGAACTAGCAAATTCCCAGAAATGGACTTCCAATGAACTGGTTGTCACTCTCAATTAATCACCATCCTGCTTAGTGCTTTATACAACCTCTCTAACTAATCATTAATTAAGCAGATACAGGCTGCTCTGTTAAAAATCAGAGAAAAATCAACACAGTTTAAACAGTTTAAACCATCAAATAAGATACACATAGGACAGCAATTACAAATGAACTCATACAGTTCTTGAGTAGGGTATACATTACCCCCTTAGAAAGCACAGTTGTGTAAAATCTTACCATTTACCATAACTGTAGATGTCCTTCTTGGCAGTGTTGCAATATTCAATACAGATGAGCAGGCCGTTGCTTGGCCAGTATGAATAAACTTAAAATCGATCTCTTTGCACCATAAGTCACATTTATGCTCCCCACACAGAATACAGGGCATAAAAGAGATGTACAGATGCAACTAGTTAGAACTGAATTGCCCTAGAAGTGAACAGTCATCATAGGATAAAGCAGTCCATGCCCATCCAGAAGGAAAAAATACTTAATAAACAAGAGAGGGAGAGTGAATACTACAATAGTGAAGAGGATATCTACTGTTATAGTAAGATTTTATACAACTGTACTGTTTCCTTCTATACCACTGTTGCAGTATTTGGTATAGAAGGGAAAGTAAAAAAACTCAAGAAACAGAATGGGAGGTGGAAGGCTGAAAACAGCCCTCAACAAACCCGCATAAAATGGTTTCAGTAAAACTTGCTCCGGCGCGAGAAACCATATCCAACTTATAATGCTTAGTAAAGGTATGCATGGAAGACAAGTAGCAGCTTCAAGGATGAAACTGATGTCCAACCCTTTGAAGAATGCACCAGAAGAGGCAACAGCCCTAATGGAATGAACTCTAAAAGAAGCAGACACAAATTTGCCATGAAAAGAATAACAAAAGGAAATGGCCTTAGATATTTAGGAGGAGATGTTTTGCTTAGAAACAGCCAAACCCAAAGACCTAGAATGAAAGGAAACAAAAAGCTGATCAGACTTACGAACAGTCTTACTTTTATCCATATAGTACCCAAGCTGTCTGTGCAAATCCAAGGTAAATAGGACTCTCTCTCAGCAGCACACTGAGGAGAAGGGACAAAGGAAGAGAGTTGTACCAACTGATTCAAGGACAACTCATTGACTACCTTCGGCATAAAAGGATTAGTATGAAGGGACACCCTAATTCTGTGAAAAAACAATAAAGGAGGAATAAACATAAGGGCCTGGAACTCAGAAAACCTCTGAGCAAAGTAAGAACCAACAGCAAAACAATCCTCCAGATACAATGTTGCAAAGAAGCAGAATCTGCAGGTTCAAAAGGAGCCAAAAAGAAAAAAAAAACGGCTTCAGAAAGCAACCAGTAATTTTAAAGTGCATAAAGCGCTTTTCGTTTAATAAAATCAAACTTCTTCAGATGCAAACATTCAAGGTACAAGTTTCAGTTAAATAAAAAAAAAAAAAAAATTGCTGCTCAACGCCAGAAGTCTAAATCTCAAGATGCAGGCTCTCGAAGCACTCCTCAGTATGGAGGACATCAATGTCTGTGCAGTAACTGAAACCTGGTTCAAGGCTCCTGAGAGCACCCCAGCACTACCAGGCTATACCTCGTATTATGCTTTTCGGCCACAAAACTCGAGCCAAACCAAAAAGGGAGGGGGAGTGTCCATATTCATCAAGGACACCCACACCTCCAGGTTAGTGGCAACACATGAAGCATCAGAGACCATCCAGGTGCAACTAACCATAGGCAAAACTGCTATACAACTGGTAGCATGTTACAGACCACCCTCCCAATCTCAGGAACCCCACTCAGCCTTCCTGAAGACATTGGAGGATATGAATGTCTCACCAAACACCATCATATTGGGAGACTTCAACTACCCTAACATAGACTGGGTGCATTATTCTAGCTCAAACACCCTAGCCCAAAGGTTCCTGGAATTCATAAATTCAAACGCAATGAAACAGCTAGTCACCTCTCCCACAAGGGGAGATAATATACTAGACCTGATCATCACAAACATGGGGACAAAGTGCTCCACACCGGAAGTATACCCTTCACTAGTGAGGTCGGACCACAAACTAATCACCCTGGATATACATATCCCACCTCCACCCCAACACAAAAGACTACAGTGAAAAACTTCTCAAAAGCCGACTTTACACTTCTTAAAACTGAGATGGTATCCTTTAAGCCCACTGGGACAGTGGAAACCACACCCCACAATGCAGAATCCTTCACAAATGCTTTCTACGGACATCTCCAAGAATGCATGGATCATGCAATCCCAAATAAAACCAAGACCCTCGCCACCAAGGGCAGGCGTCCTGGCTGGTGGACCCCAGCCATAAACAAATTGTATAACAAAAGAAGGAAGCTACTGCACGTCAGAGTAAAATCCCATAAAGAGAAGGCATCTCTGATCAGCACTAGTAGAAAGCTACGTTCTCTCATAAAAACATCCAAGGCCAACTTTGAGAGAAAAATCGCTATGGACACTAAAGATAACCACAAGGCCTTCTTCAGCTATGTTAGAAACCTGGGCGGAAACCCTCAGATATGTTCAGAGTTAGTTCACAATGACAAAAATACACAGAACCCACAGATATTGCCAACATTCTGGCAGACAGGTTCAGTGCAAATTTCTCCCCTCCCTCACCCCCAAAAGAAGAAATACTCATCCCAGCTGACTGTAACCGCCCTGTCATCTCAGATGTCCAGGTGAGAACCGCCCTCAGCAAAGCTAAAAATACAGCATCAATGGGACCCGACGGTAAACCTGGTTTGCGTGCTACGAGAACTCCAAGAGGAGCTAAACCCGCACATAAATATGCTATTTAACCTTAGCCTTACTACAGGATATGTACCTGAAAACTGGCGTATAGCAACAGTAGTCCCACTCCACAAAGGAGGCACCTCTACTGACCCTGGTAACTACCGCCCCATAAGCTTAACCAGCCTGGTCTGCAAAGCTATGGAAAGAATCATTATGGAACTAATAAACAGAGACATTGGGGACTTACAAACACTTGATCCCACCCAGTTCGGCTTTGTAAAAGGCAGATCCTGCCTTTTAAACCTGGTTGACTTTTTCGAAACAGTCACTAGAGCCATTGACGAGGGCAAAGCAGTCCATACAGCCTACCTGGATTTGGCTAAAGCTTTCGACACAATACCCCACTCTGGCATCATAGACGAGCTCAACAGCTTAAATGTAAATCCATATGTCATAAGATGGGTGGCAAACTGGCTAAAGAATAGAACCCATAAAGTCAAAATCGCTGGAGCCATGTCAGATTCAAAGCCAGTGACAAGTAGTGTCCCACAGGGCTCTGTCCTGGGACCCCTCTTGTTCGCCATTTATTTCTCAGATGTGGAAGCAAACATGGGTGGGTTGTGGCTGACAAAGTTTGCAGATGACTGCAAACTAGGCGCTATAGTCGATACACCAGCTGACACATACATCCTACAGAAAGGCCTTACTGAAACGGACAACTGGTGCCGGAGTCATGGCCTTAAACTAAATGCCAAAAAATGTATAGTCATCCCCTTTCGGAAAAACAAAGTGCCCACAAATTATCACATAGGCGGTAACCCACTGAGTACAGAAAAAGTAATCAGAGACCTGGGGACCCAAGTCGATAGTGACCTCTCATTTGACACCCACGTTGCCAAAGTGGTTAGAAAGACTTTCTACCTTGCCCACCTTATCATGAATGGATTCACATCCAGATCAAAGGAGGTCATTGTGCCCTTGTACTCCTCCCTTATCAGGCCCATGATTGAGTACAATGCCCCATTTGGTATGTACCTCACCGGCACTTGCAACAGCTAGAGAGACCCCAAAAGTACCTCACCAAAAGGATCAAGGGTCTCCAGCATATGTCATATACTGCCAGACTACAGAAACTCAAACTCTATTCAGTAGCATACCGCCTACTCAGAGGTGATCTGTGCCTGACGTACAAGGCCATGCCCAATCAGGAATTGATGGACATGCTCCACCTCAAAAAATCCAAATCCATCAGAACCACGAGAGCTAAAGATTTGAACCTCAGCACAAATATGAATAGGACATGCTGGAGGGACAGATTCATAACTCAGAGGCTTCCCATACTCTGGAACAGAATCCCAGTTTATGTTAGGCTAGGCAGAGCCCCTCACTGACTCTCTTCAAGAGAAATCTTGACGAGTGGATGGGAGATCGTAGGTTTACCCCAGGGGTCATCTCTGTGTCACTACTAGACAGAGGCACAGTAAACTAATTCTATTATGTAAGGGGGTCTTCACTGTGTCACTACTAGACAGAGGCACAGTATTCTAAATCTATTCTGTACACTTTTGTACCATTACATGGGGTGGTGAAAGCCACATTACTATGGCTAGGCTTATAAATGCCCCAGGGCAGATAGCCTAGTACCAAACTATGAAACTATAAAACACCAGGAAGTGCTTGAGCCTGTCAGCTGACATGCTGTGATGACATCAGCAACAATAGTTAACCCTTCCTGTTCTACACACTATGAAAAAATACTGTTTAAAACTAAAACAATGCTGCAACCATGAACAAGGAAGATTGAAGCTATGGTTTAAAAGTAAAGTATGCTGATAGGTATACTTTAAACAACAAGAACAGATAAACATATGAAATAATAAGGTTACCTATAAGGAATTACTATTACACTGCTGAAATTCTGCACTACAAACTTTTTTTACTACAACTTTTCATACTGGTTCATAGCTAATCGCCTAGCCCAGAAAAATAACTCAGCTGGGAGTTCGAGAAATAAATTTAGGCATCATTAACAGTGACTAAAATTACCATACAAGAAATTAACTTGATGTTAGTACATAATTTTAACTAGCTATGATGACCATATTACTAAATCTATAGCATTCATACTATGCTATGCCATTCATTTAATTCCACAATATGGCATTCATTATATAAAAATAATTTAAAAAATATGTATATAAAAATACTACCTAACCTTTAAGGAGAATTGAGGCTGAATATTCTGGTATCACGTTTACTAACGTAAATTACTATTAGAGATGAATATTATTCATAATATTAATATAAAAATATATAAATTATATAAAAATTAGTTTTGTAAAAATTACTTTTGTGTTACATAGCTAGAAGAGAGATTCTGTCATCTAGTTAAACTTTTCAATTTAAGTAGACATCTAATCGAGCACATGTCATTAATACCTGGGTAGTAGTATGCATTAAGGTGAATTTGCAAATTCAAGTTCTTCAAGTCTTAGGGAGATGGGACCACCCCTAATGTTGTATTTGACTTGGTCAATAATCTTGAACTTAAATTTATGGTTTGGAAATATCTCTATATGTTTAGCCAATGCATTCTCTGTTTTCTTTTTATTGATAGCGTACTGGTGTTCATACACTCGCTCCCGGAGCTTACGCTCAGTCTTGCCTATATAAAATACTGGGCAAGACTGGCATTTTGCTAAATATACTACTAATTTGGTATTACAGTTGTATCTGTCTTTTAATCTAAAGACATGTTCGTTCACCTAAAATATGTTTCCTACCTCCATGAATTTGCAAAAGTTACAGGATTCACACTTAAAACATCCTGGGATACTTCACCAATTGTGGTCTACTTTTTTATATACATATTTTTTACATTATTATTATATAATGAATGCCATATTGTGGAATTAAATGAATGGCATGGCACAGCATAGTATAAATGCTATAGATTTAGTAATATGGTCATCATAGCTAGTTAAAATTATGTACTAACATCAAGTTAATTTCTTGTATGGTAATTTTAGTCACTGTTAATGATGCCTAAATTTATTTCTGGAACTCCCAGCTGAGTTATTTTTTTGGGCTAGGCGATTAGCTATGAACCAGTATGAAAAGTTGTAGTAAAAAAAATTTGTAGTGCAGAATTTCAGCAGTGTAATAGCAATTCCTTACAGGTTACCTTATAATTTCATAGGTTTATCTGTTCTTGTTGTTTAAAGTATACCTAACAGCATACTTTACTTTTAAACCATAGCTTCAATCTTCCTTGTTCATGGTTGTCAGCATTGTTTTAGTTTTAAACAGTATTTTTTCATAGTGTATAGAACAGGAAGGGTTAACTATTGTTGGTGATGTCATCACAGCATGTCAGCTGACAGGCTCAAGCACTTCCTGGTATTTTATTTAACTGAAACTTGTACCTTGAATGTTGGAATCTGAAGAATTTTGATTTTATTAAACGAAAAGTGCTTTATGCACTTTAAAATTACTGGTTGCTTTCTGAAGCCGTTTTTTTTTTCTTTTAGTAGTTTATTTTGTGTTTTTTCAAAAGGAGCCTAAGTCAATTTTTCCAAAACAAAATTAGGGTCCCAAGGAGGAGAAATAGGCTTTACTGAAGGCCTAATATGTAGGACAATTTTAAGAAATTGCTTGAACTCAAAACAAGAAGTCAAAGGAGGATTGAAGGGCAGACAAGCAGAAATGGCTGACAAATGGGCGTTCACAGAAGAACAGGCCAAGCCAGACTGGAGCAACTCACACAAATAAGAGAGGACCAGAGGGATCCCACTGAAAAAGGATCCTAGTTAAGAGCATGGCAACAGAATATAAATTTCTTTCATTTGGACATAGAAGATTTTCTGTTACAGGATTTCCTTGCCCCTGTAAAACCCTGAACAAGTCCTCAGAAAAGAGGTGCCTGAAAGGGATCAAAACCCTTTCACCCACAATGTCAGCTGCAGAGTGGACAAGTGGGGAAGAATGACAGACCCCTTGTTCTGTGTGAGGAAATTCAACCAGTGAGGTAACCTGTGATGATTGCCCCTGGCCAGATGCATTAAGAGGGGGAGCCAGTGCAAACTCAGACAAAAGGAAGTCCCTAGCAAGATTTTTGGGGAGTCCAGCTGAATCTTCTGCATGATTCTTGGAAGTAAAGGAAGAGGAGGGCAAGTATAAAAAAATTCCCCTTTCAAGGAAATGAGAGTGTGTCCATCATCCAAGACAGATGGCATGGCACTCTGGAATAGAAGAGAGGAAACTGCCTCTTCAGTGGGGAGGTAAAAAGATCTATCTGAGGAATACCCCACCGATGGACAATGTCTAGAAACACATCGCTTTGAAGCATCTATTCCTGAGCCTGCATTTTGCACCTGCTCAGACAGTCTGCCACAAGATTATGTGCTGAAGAAATGTATACTCCCTGAAGAGTTAACTGATAACTGAGAACTACTTCCCAAGCCTAAAGTGCTATCCTGCTGAGGAGGTAAGATTTCATGCCCCCTGCTTGTATACCACATCACTGTAGTGTTACATATGTACACCTTTAAGGGGCCCAGACAGAACATGAGGTGAAAAGCCTGAAGGGCCAAAATCAGATCCCTCATTTCTTTGATGGTGACATGATCTGACTTCTGATGGAGAGGCCAAAGACCCTGAACTTACAGGTGACCAAAAGATGCCTCCCACCCAATGTCCGAGGCATCGGTGAACTGCTCTTGAGAAGGGAGTGGAGGTTGAAATGGCTGGCTTGGGGTTAAGAGTGAACTGTCAAATCCACAACTCAAATTCCTCCTTGAGACAGGGAAGGAGAGGTACACTGAAATTCAGAGGGTGACAGTGCTGTAGGCAAACCGACTTGAGGTACCACTGAAGTTTTCGCAAATGCTGTCTAGAAAGAGGAAGCATCAGAACAGAAGAAGCCAAGAGTCACAGGGCCAGAAGAAACCCCTGAATAGCATGATAGTCAAAGGAAGAAGAGACTGAAAGAGGGCCGTCAATGACAAAATCTTTGGAGGTGGAACAGAGGCCAACACTGGCACTGTCTGAATCCTGCATCCCAGATACACATGATCCTGACAGGCAGTCAGGACAAACATTTGGAAGGTGAAAGTAAACCCCAGACTTTGAAGAAGAGAGATGGTGAACTGGGGATCCTGCTACAATCAACTGACAGAATGTGCCTAAAGCAACATGTCATCTAAATAAGGAAAAATCTGAATGCTTTGGAGCCTACAGAAGGCATTCACAGGAGCTAGGCATTTTGTGAATACCGTTGGGGCAGTAGAGAGGCCAAAGGACAAAGCAGAGAAATGAAAATGAGAGGAAGACACAGAGAAACATAAAGTCTTCCTGAAGAGAGGGTGAATAGGGATATGATGGTAAGCATCCTTCAGATCCAAGGACACCAGGAAAGCCTGGGTAATAAAAGAGGAAACACAGTTTGAAGAGTAAGCATCCGAAAAAAAGGGATCTTGAGAAACGTGTTGAGCTGGGAGAGATCCAAAATAGGATTCCAAGTATCCTCCTTTCAATGAACCAGGAACAACCTGGAATAAAAAGTCCTTCCCACTTGGGAAGGGGGACAGGTTGAATGGTCCCTTGTTTCAACAGGGGACCCTAGAACCTCCAGGAAATTATGCAGTTGCTCTAAAGGAGGTTGAGGGATCCCAAAAAAAAAGAATGAGAGATTTCCATATCATGAAGTAACCCTGACAGATGATAGAAAGAACCTAAGAGTGTGAAGTGATGAGTCACCAATTTGGAAGACAAAGGATCCTTGTCTAAAGGTGGGGGGGGGTGAATTGTCAAAGAGAGGCAGACTAATGGCAGATTAATCAGATCAAGGAGGCTTCTGGGCCACAAAAATCTGAGAAGCCTTAGCAGAAGGGGTCTGCATCCCACCCTTCCTGCCCTCAGAGGCCTAGCAGGGTTGCCTGTGAATAAAAGCAGACCTAGAAGGATAATTCCTCTGGAATTTATGGATAGGAGAGACAAAAAAGTACAGTTTTGTACCTACCATAAATGTAGATGTCCGAGAGGTATGCATCTGCAGTCCTTACAAATGGGTTGTCCTGGCCTCAGGCAGCCGATTCCAAAGTCTGGGTCTGGCCTCGGCTGATGTCGCACTTCACCCGACGTCATAGCTGCAGTTCTGCGGGTATAAAGGCATCAGCCGCCATTTTCCTCAGTGTTTCTTGCCCCAGATGCCAGGTGCCCTCTAGGAAGGTTAAATTTGGATAAATGCAAATATTTCCAAACAAAAGAGAGCAAATAGAAATAAACATGTATATACATATATACAAACAAATACATCATAATAGATTCCCCCAGCTAGCTACAAGATGGGCAAATACCCTAGGAGTACCACAGAGGGGAAGGAGGGTGGGTAATCCTGACTGCAGATGCATACCTCTCGGACATCTACATTTATGGTAGGTACAAAACTGTACTATGTCCTTCAAGGATGCATCTGCAGTCTAGAATACCATAGCCAAACTGGGGGAGGAGGCACTAAGGAGGCACTAAGAATTTATGGTGTAGTTAAGATCCCTTGCAAAACAGCAGTGGCAAAACCTGCTCGGGATCTGGAGTATAAAGGCAGATTACAATGCTTGGCAAATGTATGCACGGAGCTCCAAGTAGCAGCCTCTAAAATGTCTTTGGTAGCCACTCCTCGTAAGAAAGCTGTAGTAGTGGCTGTAGCCCTTGTGGAATGAGGTCTGATGTTTTCTGGAGTTGCCTTTCCATGAAAAGAGTAACAAAATCTAATGCAATTTCCTATCCATTTTGAGATTGTTTGCTTTGAAATTGCTTTTCCTTCCATTCCTGTTGCATATGCTACCAGAAGCTGGTCAGTTTTTCTATAGTTCTTGGTTCTGTCCAGGTAGTAGCAATTGTCTGTGTACATCCAAGGTATGCAGCAATCTTTCCCCTGTTCTGTGGGTTGGGGAAGAATGTTGGTAGGTGTATTGCTTGGTTTAAAGATACTCTGGAGACCACTTTTGGCATAAAAGGTAGGATTAGTTCTCATGGACACTCTATCCTGATGGAAGATAAGGAAGGGCTGTACTGCCATCAATGCCTGTAATTCAGAAACCCTTCTAGCTGAAGTGATTGCAAGCAGGAATGCAGTCTTCCAAGATAAGTACTGTAATTCTGCTGTTGCTGCTGGTTCAAAAGGGAGTGTCAACTTTTCTAACACAAAGTTCAAGTCCCATGTAGGCAATGGTGGTTTCCTTGGTGGTTTTACATTTTTAATTCCTCTGAGAAACTGTCTGAGTAGAGGTTGAGAAAAAACTGGAGGATCCATGTTGTATTCTGCTGAAATTGCTGATGCATGAATCTTAATGGAGGAGTAAGATAGACCATTGTGGAAAAGCTCTGCTAAATATTCCAGGATGTTAGCTATGTTTGCCAATGATGCATCTACTCCTTTGTTGCACTCCAAATGAGATATCTTTTCCATTTTGCTGAATAAGTTTTTCTTGTTGAGGGTCTGCGAGCCTCCAAGATAATGTCTCTAACCCTTTGAGATAAATTTGGGTTATTTTTCCTTATGTAATGTTCCAAGCAGCTAGCTGGAGAGTTTTCAAGTTTGGATGCAGGATTTTGAAGTTGTTCTGTGTTAGCAGTAGAGCTATTAGGGTAGAGGCCATGCGTGTTCCGGGACATACTCCTCAGTAGCGGTACCAATGTTGCCTCGGCCAATCTGGAGCTATCAAGATGATCCTCGGGTGATCTTCTTTGATCTTCAGTAGCACTTTGTGCATCAAAGGAAGAGGTGGGAATGCATATGCTGTCAGGTTTTCCCAACTGAAGGATAAGGAGTCCACCTTCCAAGCAAGTGGGTGGTATGTCCTTGTGCAGAATTTTTTCAATTGGTGGTTGTGTGGGGATGTGAACAGGTCTATTTCTGGCAGTCCCCATTTCCTTGTGATGGTTTTGAAGATGTCTGGATGCAGCATCCATTCGTGGGCATCAGTGGTGGTTCTGCTTAAGATGTCTGCTAGTATATTTTCTTTTCCTGGCACGAATATGGCTTGGAGCTGAATGTTGAGGCTCAGGGCCACATTCCAGAGGTCCATCGCCATCCGGCATAGAGGATATGAATGTGTGCCTCCCTGTTTGTTGATATACCACATAACTGTGGTGTTGTCCGTCCTTATCAGCAAATGACCCTGTTGAAGAAATGGTCTGAATGTCTGAATTGCCTGTTTTACTGCCAGCATCTCCTTTTGATTTATGTGTAGGTTCATCTGGTCTTGAGTCCATAAGCCTTGTATACACTTGTCCACCATGTGTGCCCCCCATCCTTTTGTCTGAGGCGTCCGTGGTGATAGTCTGGCTTGGGTGAGGCCTGTGGAAGGGCAGTCCTTTGTTCAATTGACAGGCCTGGGCCCACCACTGGAATTCTTGCTTCAGGCATGGAATTATTGGAATTTGGGTCTCTAGGCTGTGCTTGTGCTGAGACCATAAATTCCTCAGGTACCATTGTAACTTCCTCATATGTAGTCTGGCATGTGGAATTATTATTATGCAGGATGCCATGTAACCCAGGGCTTGCAGGATTTTCCTTGCTGTAAGCTGGTTCTGTGTTGTTAATGCCATGAAATAGAGTGGTAGCTGCTTCTGTTTTCTGCTGTGAGGAATGCCATCTGGTTTGATGTGTCCAGTTCTGCACCCAGGAAAGTTATCCTTTGGGATGGTATCAGCCTTGACTTTTTTGTGTTGACTGTGTATCCCAGGGCTTGCAGCAGGTGAATAACCTTTTCCAAATCTTTTGTTAATTTGTCTTTGCTGTCCGCTTGTAACAGGCAGTCGTCCAGGTATGGATAAATTTGAATTCCCTGAAGCCTGCAATGAGCAATTACTGATGCCAGGCATTTCGTGAATACTCTGGGCAGTAGATAAGCCAAAAGGCAATGCTGAGAATTGATAATGCTCTGATCCTGCAAGAAATCTGAGGTATCTTCTGCAATTTGGTCGTATGGGGACGTGCAGGTATGCCTCCTTGAGATCCAGAGTCACCAGCCAAGACTCCTTGCCCAGCATGGGAAGAAGTTGCTGTAGGGTCAGCATTTTGAATTTTGGAACAATGAGATATGTGTTTAGAGCGGACAGGTCGAGGATAGGTCTCCATTGGTTTTCCTTTCTTGGTACTAGGAAAAGCCTTGAATAAAATCCTTGTCCTTGTTCCATAGCCGGTACCTTTTCTATAGCTCTCATCCTTAGTAAGTGGTCTATTTGCTGTAGAGCGTTTGTCCTTTGGTTTGGAGGAAGGTTTGGCATTCCTCTCTTCCTTGGAAGAGTATGGAAGTGAAACCTGTAGCCTTTGTCTATTGTCTGTAAAATCCACTGGTCTCCTGTAATGTAATGCCAATTTACTGAAAATAAGGCTAATTTTCCGCCTAAGGGTGCTGCCAGTTGTTCCCTGGTAGGCGGTTGCAGAGCCAAGTCACTGTGATTGTTCTGTAGAAGTGGTAGTGGCTGGATCTGTGGCAGTAGTTCTCTGGCTGTTAGGCTGCCACTGACGTCCCCTGTATGCACCTCTGGACTGACCTCTGCCTCTAGGGCGTCTATTTCTGCCTCTCTGTGCTCTGGTGGTGTCTGGAAAGGACCCATTCTTGGAAGGCCAGTTCCTACTGAACCTCGGAGGCTGGACCTGTAAGAAATCCTTGACTGTCTGGACAGATTTAGCTTTTTCTTCCACCTTCTTCAACACTTGCTGTGCGGGGGAACCAAACAAACTGTGTTTTTCCATGGGAGCATCTAGAAGCTTTGATTTTACATGGTCTGGTAAGGATTGCTCTTTTAACCATGCATGCCTTCTGATCACCGTACCAGTCATAGCTGATCTAAAGGAAGCCTCCAGTGCATCATAGCTACATTTTAAGGAATGATTACTGACCTGCTGAGTGTTATGCACCAAATCCTGAAGGGACTTACGGTCTAACGGTTCAGGCGAGGACAGTTTTTTAGTGAGCTGATCTAACAGGAATTCCTGATACTGAATCATGTGGAATTGACAGTTTAAGGCCCTAGCCGAAAGGGTAGCAGAAGTATAAACTTTTTTACCCCATCTCTCCAATGCCCTAGATTCTCTTTCAGAGGGAGGGTTTTGGCAGAGGCAGCTGTTACAGCTTTTGGGCCCTGTGAAATAGTTTCTGGATCTGCAATAGGAGCCTTATACAAATGATAATGTGTGTCCGGAACCCTGTAGTATCTGTCGGGCTTAGCAGGGGCCGGAGGCAGAGAGTCAGGGCAGTACAAGCATCAGTAAATGCATCATCCACAACTGTAAGCACTGGTGGAATAGCTAAAGGCCTATGCTGTGGTAAATGTAAAAAGGTCCTAAGCCTTTTCCTGGAGTCTGAAAAATCCTGGCCCTGCCATTGAAATTGTTCCCTCATAGCATGCAAGGTTTCCCCAAAAGAAAATTCCTCAGGAGGAGAGGCAGAAGGTATGGAATCCTCTGCATCAGAGTCCTCATATGGAGAATAAGGGCCTTCTGCAGGATTTGTATGTTCTGAATCATCAGAGGAATAATCTGAAGAAACTGGCTCAGGGGGCTCTGCTCTAAGCCTCTTCTCTGGAGGTGGGTGAGAGGCCCTGTCAGGGTGACAATGGGTTCCCCTGATCAAAGAAATGAGATCCTCTGCTAGACTAAGCATTTGAGTACTAGAGCTAGGCCTGTGAGAGGGGGTTTTAGTAGGCACGGCCTTTGTAGATTTAGCTGCTTTAGCCCTGGCAAAAGCCTTAATTGACATGGATGCAGGGGGCCTAGCAGCTTCACGTGCAGGAGTAGATACATCTAAGGGAATAGTATCTGATAAATCCTGAGAAACTGTAGGAGCAGGTGGAATTTCAGTAGCAGATTCAGCCATGCTGGAAGAGGCCTCGGTAGAAGGAGGCATGCTTTCGGCCGAAGGAAGAACCGACTTCGGCTTCAGCCGAAACTGTCGGTCCTTTTCTTTACGCTTTTTAGCTAAATGTGAAGTCGGAGTCTCCGACGGCATGATATAAGCAAAAGCAGAGCCGAAAAACTCCTCTGCAAACTCCGACCGATGTCTAAGTGTTCGTCGGTTGAAGGAAGCACAGGCTAGACAAGCGTGGTCTGGGCCTAAACAAGGTAGGCAGTAAGAGTGGAAATCTTTATGAGGTATTTGTTTCCCACAAGTTAAACAGTTATTCACTTTTTCTGACATTGGCTGAGGCAAGAAAGAGTCCCCAATGGGGTACTTAGCATTTTAGAAGTCTTCGGTAGTAGTAATCTCTGGTTCTGACCGACCGGCACTAACAGCTTCTGGCGGCAAGAAAGACTGAGGAAAATGGCGTCGGCTGATGCCTTTATACCCGCAGAACTGCAGCTATGACGTCGGGTGAAGTGCGACATCAGCCGAGGCCAGACCCAGACTTTGAACTGCCGATGAAGGGCTGCCTGAGGCCAGGACAACCCATTTGTAAGGACTGCAGATGCATCCTTGAAGGACATCATGTTTAAGTTATTGCAAGGCTTTGCCTTTCTCTTGAGGAGAATTAAACATGTCAGCAACAGCAGTCCAAAAAAGATGTGTATTATCCAAAGGAGTATACAACAACTTGGCCTTAATGTTCTCAGGAAGAGACTAGAGATGAAGCCAAGAATTATGCCTCATGACGTCCCAAAAGCTGCAGCCCTAGAAAAGGCATCAGTAGGATCATAGCTACACTTAATAGAGTGGCAAGCCACTTGAGAAGCAGAACCTAAAAAAGATAAGGTAGAGGATTTGCCATCAGTATCAGGACGGGCAGAGATAACCTGCCAAGGCTGAACAATCAAGGCCAGAGCATGCCTGGTCATGTGGGTCAGAGCAAAAGCAGTGTAAACTTTCTAGCCAATCTTCACCATTGCCCTGCTATCTTTATCAGAAGGCAAAGTTTGGAAGAGGGAAAAAGTTTAGAAGGTTTGTCAAAGGAGACTGACACTGCAGCAAGACCAGAAGAAGGACATTTAAATAAAAACAGACAATCCTCAGGAACCTTATAGAACTATAAGGTTTCTTAGGAGCAAGAGGCTGAGAATCAGGAGACTTGGAAGCAGCAATGAAAGTATCTAACAAGGCAGCCAACATAGGAGGAAATGCTGGGAGTATCTACCTGAAGCAACTCATAATATCTTCTCTGAATATCTGACATTTGAAAAGAATCCCATCATCCTAGCAATTGTGCCCCCAAAGGACCATTCTTCGAAAGGAGACTCAGGTGTAACAGACTTCTCTTCATCAGAACCATAAGCCAAAGGCAAACGCATCTGTGAGGAATAAGACAAAGACCCCTCACCAGACAGGGGATTTTCATCAGAAGAATCTGGTTCCCTAAACCGTTTAGAAGGGGTAGATGTTCAAAGAACAGCGAGTACTGAAATCCCTTGAGGAGGCCTTAGGGTCATTAAGGCTGAAAACAAGCCCCGAGTAAACTCTTGCCATTCCCTTTAAAGATCCAAACAATAGACCAAAACATGCTTCAGTTTTTGTATTTTCATAAAAAGGACATCAGCCCTAACAAATACTGGAGGTTCTGACCACTGGGGAGATTCGAGAAGAGAACCCGGAACTTCCTCCCTGACCAATATCTGTGGAATCCCTCTAGGACCTTCAGAGATAATCAACCACAGTTCCCCCTTGACTTCCAAAGCGGACGCTTGCAAAGACTCAGAGGATGTGCAAAAAGACAGATTCATGCTGGCCTCCAGTGGGGTCATGGCTGAGGAATCTAACATAAACAACGAATGACTTACTATTACCTGCTTCTAGAGGGATGTCTGGTGGTGGCTGGATAGCTAAAGAATCTGTCGGAGACTACTTGGCCTTCCTGTTACCTAGCGGGAGTATCTTTGAGTTAAAGGATTCCACGATGGTACCCTAGGTTAACTGTCTAAACCGTTGGTTTTCAAGATACATGGCCAGGGAAGACAAATGGCTTCTGAATGTCTTGGGCACAAATGCCTTACAGATATTACAAGAGATAAGGTTGTGGGAAGCGTCCAAACAAAAGACAATATTTGTGATGATCCTAACAGGGAATCTGCCTCCCACACTGACATTTTCCCCCTCTTGGATGACATGAACTCTAGGTAGTGACAAAAAAAATACAAGACCAAGAAAGTAAACTAAAAATTAAAAGTTAAAAAAAAAAAAAAAAAAAAAAAAAAAAAAAAAAAACAGGGCACTTATCTGGTGTTGCTAAATATTCAGTACAACAACAAAGTGTTCAAACCAAATGGCAAAAATAGCATTTGAACTGGCAGCAAAATAAGTTCTAGGCAGTTGCATCCATATGTCCCTATGTTCTATGTGGGGAGCATAAATGTGACAGTACAAACAAGATCTCTCTTAAGTTTACTTATACTGGCCGAGCAATGGGCTGCCCAGGCCAGGACATCCCTTCTGTACTCAATACCGCAAAACTGATATAGATGGACATTTACTTTTACATCACAGTTTGTGTGGTATCTGCTCCTATAATTTTTCTCTGTTTTGCTATCTGCTACTGTGCTGCTAGAGTGCATCACCAATGCAAATCAGCATTATGCATAGGGAAATGCTTGTTTCAGTTGAGTTTTTGGTGTCACAGCATAATCCATACCATTAGAAATAATGACATGGAAAAAATGCATTATGTTACACTTTTTCAAATGTAAAACGTATGAGATTTCAAATTACTGATGACTGTTTCCCACAAGAAATCACTGCTAATGTGGTCGTGCATTACAGAAATAAATCTACTTCTTTGAAGTCCAGGCAAACACGAAAGTACTCTGGCTGACAAGGTTTGCAAGTTGGGAGCTATTATTAACTCCCCAAGTGATGTTGACATCCTACAGAAAGGCCTCACTAAGACCAACGACTGGAGTCAGAACAATGACCTTAAGCTCAATGCCAAAAAATGTGTCGTCATCCCCTTTGGGAAAAACCTGGTTCCCATGAATTATCACATCGATGGTAGTCCACTGAACCCAGAAGGCGTTATAAGAGATCTGCGAACACAGGTTGACAGCAACCAGTAGAAGCTAGGTTAAGAAGGGAGGTGATGATTAGTGGATCAGCAGTATGGTTTCATGCCAGGAAAGAGCACTACAGATGCAATGTTTGCTCTGAGAGTGTTATTGGAGAAATACAGAGAAGGTCAGAAGGAGTTGCATTGTGTCTTTGTAGACTTGGAGAAAGCATATGACAGGGTGCCTAGAGAAGAGTTGTGGTATTGTATGAGGAAGCCGGGAGTGACAGAGAAGTATGTAAGAGTGGTACAGGATATGTACGAGGGTAGTGTGACAGTGGTGAGGACTGCAGTGGGAGTGACAGATCCGTTTAAGGTGGAGGTGGGATTACATCAAGGATCAGCTCTGAGTCCTTTCTTATTTGCAGTGGTGATGGACAGGTTGACAGATGAGATCAGACAGGAGGCCCCGTGGACTATGATGTTTGCAGATGACATTGTGATCTGTAGTGAGAGTAGGAATCAGATTGAGGAGACTCTGGGGAGGTGGAGATATGCTCTAGAGAGCAGAGGAATGAAGGTCAGCAGGGCTAAGACAGAATATATGTGTGTAAATGAGAGGGAGGGTAGAGGAATGGTGAGGATGCAGGGAGTAGAGTTGGTAAAGGTGGACGAGTTTAAGTACTTGGGATCAACAGTTCAGAGTAATGGTGAATGTGGAAGAGAGGTGAAGAAGAGAGTACAGGCAGGGTGGAATGGGTGGAGAAGAGTGTCAGGAGTGATTTGTGACAGACGGGTACCAGTAAGAGTGAAAGGGAAGGCCTACAAGAGGGTAGTGAGACAAGCTATGTTATATGGGTTGGAGACAGTGGCATTGACAAAAAGGCAGGAGTCAGAGCTGGATGTGGCAGAGTTAAAGATGTTAAGATTTGCACTCGGTGTGACTAGGATGGAGAGGATTAGGAATAAGTATATTAGAGGGTCAGCTCATGTTGGACAGTTTGGAGACTAAGCAAGAGAGAAGAGATTGCGTTGGTTTGGATATGTGCTGAGGAGGGATGATGGGTATATTGGGAAAAAGATGCTAAGGATAGAGCTGCCAGGTAAGAGGAAAAGAGGAAGGCCTAAGATAAGGTTTATGGACGTGGTGAGAGAGGACATGCAGGCGGTTGGTGTGACAGAGCAAGATGCAGAGGATAGGAAGAAATGGAAAGAGATGATCCGCTGTGGCGACCTCTAATAGGAAAAGCAAAAAGATGATGATGATTGCCACTGTGGTCAGAAAGTCCTTCTATGTGGCACATCTCATTAGTAAGGGTTTTGGATCCAGGAAGAAAGAGGTCATTGTCTCCCTCTACTCTTCTCTCATTAGGCCAGTCATAGAGAACAATGCCCCATTTGGCATGCACGACACTTGCATTAACTGGAGAGGCCGCAAAAGTACCTAACAAAGAGGATCCTAGGCCTTAAACACTTGTCCTATATGGACAGACTAAAAAAACTCCAACTATTCTATGTCTCATATCACCTATTTAGAGGCGATCTCTGCTTGACTTACAAAGCAATGTCTGATCCAGCTCTGTTAGAAATGCTACAGCTAAAGAAATCCCAAACCCTCTGCACCACATGTTCCAGAGACCTCAACCTCATTACCACAATCAACAGAACAAGCTGAAGGGACAGGTTCATAACCCAGAGACTGCCTATGCTATGGAACAGACTTCCCATACATGTCAAACAGAGCACCTCTCTGGCCCTCTTCAAGAGAAATCTTGATGAATGGGTGGGAAATAGAAAATTCACCCCATGGATCACTCCAGATCTACTCGACACAGGCACTGGGAACTAAGGTCGGGTGGCACGATGCCAGGGTAATCCTATGGGCTAGGCTTGTAAAGGCTCCAGGGCCATTAGCCTAGTACACACCTATGAACCTATAAGAGGTTTCGATATGCTGAAGCGTGGAATGGTTCATTTCACCTGTTGAGGCTTGCTATTGGTGGCAGCCCTCTCCTCTCAAATTCTTATACCTCTTTCTCACTCTCTCCTTCCCTTTTTGCATAAGCAAAAAGCCCACGGAAATACTTCAGTAAGACCTTTAAAAAACAAATAGCAAGATACTGAGGTCTTCCTCCTTGATTACTGTAGAAAATGCCAGTGTACAAACAGCTTCCCAGGTTTAAACATCAGGTCTCACACCTGAATGTTTAACTGCTCATAAGTTGATTATTTGTTATGATCAGGCACTTAAATGTTTTTGTTTCTGTTCTGCACATAGTTAATGTCTGGTAAAGTGCGTGATTCAATAGAAAAATACATGGAAATAACAGATACAGTCTTAGTCGATCAAATGATTTGCAAATAGGACCCTATGGTTCGGTTTATCCTTTTCAGGAAAATGCCTCACTAAGGGACTGATGCACACCTGTGATAAGTCATGTTGTTATATCACAAGTTGACCACATAAGCATGCTCCTCCCCACTGCTCATCAGTTTGTCCCTTTGCCACTTGTCATCACCCTTAAATAAATCTAGAACAACAATGAAGATTTGGCTCCATCTTTGTTACCAAGGGATATAGAAGTATAGTATTATGAAACAGAGTCATCCTTTATGAGGTATTTGAAATGCTACTTATTCACAAAGGTATATTTAAGCCCATGGTAGAAACTTTTGTTGCTATTTATTCTTGAGTTGTGTTTTACATTTTACTACAGTTCATTATTTTATTATTAAGTTATTTATTAATTCATACTGAACTTCTGTGTTGTGGATTCTCTTCCTGTTGTAGTATGCTGCTTCATTTCAATTACCCAAAATAAAGTTCAAAGTGCTGGCCTGATTTACAGGGAGATCCAATAATGAAGACTGGTTGCAAGGGCTATTGGCTATAAAAGGAAGAGGAGGACAGTAGCTCTTGCCCATTATGAAGGATCATCTTTGTAGATCAACTAATACAATAAAAACATATCTGGAATATTTAACATGATAGATCCTGTGGTTGAGTTGAATCACAAGTAGTAAACAAAGAATTGTAGGAGACACAGAATCACTCCAGAACTGGAAAAAAAGGGGATACTTAGTGTAAAGGCCTGGCCCTACCACCAGAGGTAAGAAAGTTTGTTTAAGGAGGAAGCATAGAAGAAACAAATGTCCAAAGTGACCAAGCCTGCTAAGGGTGCACCACAAAGTAGTGAAGACAGCTATTCTTTCAGAGCACTGGAAAAGACGGCAGCCAGGGCCATTTGGAGGAATGCCAAAGGGCAGAGAGAACCTGGTGGTGGGAACTGTAACTCCACTTCCAGTGTACCTGAAGGTAAAATTGTTTGATCAAGTTGGAACTAGTAATCCCTGGTGAAGACCCTCTCCAAAAAGACTGTATCACCTGTGAGAAAGATGGCACCCATTATGCCTCCAGCTCTCCACATCCCACAAGGAGCAGATAGAAGAAAATAACTTATTTAGGAATGCAGAATATCTTCAGAGAATGAATGGTAAACAGATAATTTCCCCTAAGTGATGTGAGAAACACCCACTTCAAGCCCAGAGAAGTGGAACACTCAGAACAGACAGAGCCAGCAGAAACAGAAAGAACTTCTGCACTACTTGGGGAAGGGCCCAACTGCAAACAGGAAATCCTGTCAAACAAAATGTTCAGATCTTCTTAAAGGCTAAGTGTTTCCAATTAGCATATGGAAAGCAGGCCTATCATGGACAGGAGCTGCTCAAGCAGCTGAAGTTGGGTCCCAATGTTGCATTCTGCAAAGGACCAAAAATAAGACATTCCTCTGCCCCAGCAGTGAAAGAGCGATGCCGCAGCAGGTGTGAAGAATATCTTCCTGCAGAAGCTGATCACAGTAATACAAGATACAATTCCATCCACAAGGATAACCCTTCTTACTTGAATTCAAAAATGAATATTTCCAATCAATTACCAAATCTGTAGAATAATTTTGAGGACCGAAACTGTGAGTCTCAAAGTTGCTAAAAGACACATTTAAAAACTGTAGCATCATTTTGAGGACTGAGAATGTGAGTCTCAAAGTTGCTAAAAAAGAGGCATTTAAAAACTGTTTTGTGTCCCCCCCCCCCCCAGTAGGGTTATGACACCCTACATTCCAGCTTCTAAGTATGCCACTGCAAAGGTTGCTGTACTTTGAAGGAGGAGGCAAATCCCATACCCCTTCCCCCCTTTTGGAATTCCATTCTGGTTTCAGAATTATAATGGGGCCACCATTTCCTTTTACAGAGCTCACCTTAAAATATGTGGGGATTGGGGGAAAAGGCCTTGGCCAGACATTCAAGAGAAGTCAGAAATTAAACAGTAATGGGAAGGACATCTCTTATTCAGACCATGGAAGATTCCAGAGCCACCAATGGCAAAAGCAATCTGCATCTGTACCCAGCAGTTATTAACAAGTCTTCTGTTCTGCTGTTTCAGTAGGAAGAGAGGACAGTCATGAATCCTACCTCTAGAGGGTGAAATGTTTAGAGATCCAATCCTGAGCTCACTTCAAAGGCTGTCCCTCCCTCCCTTTTGGAGGGCCACAGTGGCACACCTGATAGGATGATTACTTGGGTTAATTCCATTGAAATGAGCCCAAGGCAGGATCACACAGACTTTCAGAAAGGGGAAAGTGAGCTCCCTGAAAGACTAGGGAAGATGAGCTCCCTGAAAGACTAGGGGTAATCAGTCATAAGCCAACCTACAGGCATACAGTAAGTTGTCTGCAAGGTGAGAAAAGAAAAAGAAGCATCAACCAAAGCATATTTCATAGGGAAGGCTGCTGAGAACAACCCACTGGACTCAAGAGAACCACAGGTAGCCTAACTAAGCTTTCCATCTCCTGATCCAGGCAGCAGCACTGATGGAGATGAGCCAGCAGTGGAAGGAAAGGCAAACCCTAGGTTGCAGATGATACTCTACCAGCCTGGGCTACAAGCCTGCTCCCAGTTCTGAGGGGGGCTGACAACAGGGATTGCAAGCCCCTGTACCCCCAAGTATTTTAGCAAACCTGCTAGCAGTATACCAAGTACACAAAGAGGGAGGGTGACACATCTTCAAGAGGCCTAAACTACCCCTACACTAAAGCTAACAAGAAAAATGATGCTGGACTTTATCAAAGGAAGGGCAGTCAATACAGAAAGCAAAGCTCCCTACAGCATCTGAAATGGAGGCTGAAGAGAATCTGTAGCTAGAGAAGTCCATCTTAGCAGACTGCCATCAGGGAACAAGGAGACTCCTCAGTGGAACCCACATTCCCAATCCACCCTAGGAATCCTAGGAAGAACAAGCTGATGCTATTATATCAAAAAGGGGGATGCGTGGGGAGGATCTAGGCACTAATGGACCTAAAGGACTCTTACCAGCAGGGATCCATCCCCACAAGACACAATGTGATTATCAGAGTAGCTTCCAAAGCAATGAAGGGAACTGTATCCCAAAAGATCCTCCCACACACAGTGCCCAGAAAGAACTGGGTAACCAAGCCATTATTCTAGGGGGAGGAACGGCCCTTTCTCTACCAAGGGAAAGAATCAGTCCATTGAGGAACAGAATTTGGGCCTGCCCATCGGCTCCACCAGAATGAATTATTTTATTTTATTTATTTATTTACACTTTGTTGAATGGGTTAGTCCCACTAGGCCAGTGGTCTCTTTTCCAACGGAGACCTGAGGTGGTATTCATATTGAGTAGGGGAAATTTGGCAAGGAGACAGGGAACTTCCCCTACTCTTTCCAATAAGTGCCATGAGATCCTTCACATCCACCTGAATTTCCATCAACTCAGGCAGACATTGCTGCAGTTTAACATCTCCTCAGAAGGATGGCACACTCAGGACTGCAACTTCTCTTATGCTGCACTGCACCGTCAGTACTGGAAAATTAATCAAGCTATTTTGTGTGAGACGTCAGAAGGAATGAAACAGCAGTAAAAGAGAATGATCAACAGAAAATCTTTCTACAAATTTCTGAAGGTAGATTCGATGAATACAATACATAGAAATTCAAGAAAAGTTGTGAGCAGAAGTTGTACATTTGATAAACTAGTACCCTCTTAAAATAAAATGGCAAGAAATTCAAGGACAGAACGTACTGGAGTTGTGAAAGGTTCTACCTGATACTGATACTGCTCTAATCAACAAAGAAAAAAATCTTCTCCATAAAGTTTTGTACAGATTTCTCGTATAGAGTTGTTATTGGAAGGCATATGTTGCCTGGCTAACAATACAATGAGAAAAAACATGCAGTCAGTTTTAGGCAAGAGATGTGTGGATGAATCATGCCTGTCAAGTGAGACTGAAGTTCTGCAGACAGATCTAAAATTGAAGGTAAATACAGAAAAAGAGAGAGGTCAAAGGAAGGGGTAAGATCTTAGTCAAGGTCAGTAAGATACTGTGAGGATGGCTTGTTCTTCAACGTGGTTGTTTTCTGAAGTAATCTTTATTAGGATGCATTGTAAATGCCTACCATGTTTTATATTCTTCCACCTTGTTGTTGTTGTACATGTTTAGTTTGCATGAAATGCTTCTACCATTTAAATATGCAATTTCATTTGTCTCAAGTCTGTACTCCTGGGCAGAGAATGAAAAATTGTCCTTATGATAAATGAATGAACAAACAGATAGATAGATAGATAGATAGATAGATAGATAGATATATAGATAGATAGATAGATAGGTAGGTAGATAGACAGATAGATAAAATGAACAAGCAAACCATGTCCATCACTTTGTTTCTAAGACATAAGCAGAGAGGAAGTTAGATGGACCTGCTCAAGATGATGGCTATCACACTGAAATTCCTTGAATAATGGGCTACAATACAAAGCGGTTGGAAGAAATTCACCCATTGCCACACCTTCAGTATATGTACGTCAGCCTCCTCAGGGGACCAAATGTATTTCCCAGGCATTGTCTACTCCATCCTTTCTGGAAAGCATCCATGGTCACCGAGGCCTTGGGCGGAGAAAAATAAATAATGGGCTAGCACAGTTATTTTGCCTGCATCCACCCAGAAAGATAACCTTTGCTTAATTAAGTTATTGTTATATTTACTGACATAGATTGAGAGAGAGTTTATCATTGTGTGCATGGCATCTGTTCTTGGTAAGGACGTAGGACTATAGCCATTGACAACGACCCCAAAACTTGCGGAATGAATCCTGCTGATATTCTAGCACTACCAAATATTTACTGAGCTACTGTAAGTACTCTGTAAAAGAGTAGAGATGAGAGACACTGTGTTGAAAAACTGTTCTTATGAAGTCTAACGTGTAGGTTGGTTTGGACTGTGACTCATTACTTATGGAAACAACACAATCTCATATTTGCACAACAGAAGCTTAATTGGAGCAGTAACGTGCTCGTCATTCCAAAATTGAAATGTGTGGGATCCTTGCAAATTAAAGTGAAATAAATGCTAGTACTGCGATACACTTGCTGAACACCAAAGGGTGGTGGTTACCTGAAAGATTAGACTCTGAACTGGTAATAACTGGCTCCCAGCCTAAATTGTAACTATTTCCTGGATTGTCTATTCATTGTATTTGATAGCACTAATCCCAAACGTCAACCAATCTCATCCAGAAGTCCTACTCAGAAGGGTAAAATTGGACTGAACCAAGACTAATTAGGGCTTAGTGTGTCACAAAGAATTGTTCAACACACCAAGACTTAAAATCGATCACCAGTATCCTATTTTATTTAGACACTAGAAGAATCTTTAGTTAGTTTGAATTTTATTGGTCTAGAGGGAACTTTTGGATGTCTCTAAGCTGCATCTTGGGTAACAGGGCTTGAAGAGAAAAAGGGAGTGATATAATGATTCTCTGAAGTCAATATAGCTTGAAGGATAATCGCATAGAAAAAATATTGACGGTAAAACCTTAGGAGGGGGAATAGCAGACAAAGATCCAGACAGATTCAAACTCGATCTCCCTGCAGCCCTGTAAGTGTGCCATAGAATTCAGTAATCCAATTTGAAACATTAAAGTGTAAACATACCTCACAAAAAAAACTGTCTTCCATAGTCCTTTTGCAACCCAATCCTGTGCAGCACTGATATTATCCCATCCTTATCCTCCTAAAGAGGTTGAGTGAGAGAAAAGTGGGAGAGAGTTCTTGAAACATGACTTACAGTATGAATGAAGTTCATCTGATCCAAAAATTCAGGATTCAAGAAAGATGACCAGGATAGGGGATAAATCACAGCATGATTCGAGGTGTCAAAGTGGAGGAAACCCCACAGATCCAAAGACAGCTCCTGCAAGCCTTGGATCCAAAGTAGTCAAATTCAAAACCTTTATAAATTGTCCTTTTGTCAACTCTGTCCGACTGATCTGAAGGTCCAAGCGCAAGGTGAAAAAAACCTAGGACCAGCAACAGTCAAATGTCCTGGATTCTAGGAAAGCCAGGCTTCAACCAAAAAAGGCCAAAAGAAAGTTTTAGATGCCATCCTTAAAAAGGACTCCATAAGTAGAGGTCAAAGGTCCATGATCTGACAGCAGGACAACAATCAAATCCTTCGGATCTAGCAACAACCATATCTGCCTAACGTAAAGGGAACTAGGATCCAAAGGGAGCCCCAAGTCTCTGGATCCAAATCCATAGGATCTTTGGTTTTACCAGCACCTCTCAAAGTTTACATCCAAGAAAAAGTTGTACAGACCAAAACAGGAGGCAAAAATCTAAACATTGAGAGGAATGCTCTTCGCGGAAATGTATCTCTAAACCTCTTAACTCAAGGAAAATGGACAAAGCCTAAAATTATGGGCAGATATTAAATAATGTTCTTTTAAAATTAGAAAGCTGCTAGAAAAGAACATGATTTATGTTAGCAAGCCTTTTCTGAGGATATGAAGTGTAAAACTTAAATATATGTCATTATTTGATAACCTCAATCCTGTATGACTTGCCAGAAAAAAAACTACAGATTTTATAAGCAACAGACAAGTATTTTAATAATATAACTTGTCAGAAAAATCACACACTAATGAAAAATGGACCAAAGAAACAGGCAAAAGGCTTGACATTCTACCAAAAAACTGTACATTTCGAGCGTAAGATAATGCTTTCAGGAATATATCTCTCAACTTCTTTATGCAGGCAAGTGAACAAAGCCAAAAAATAATGGGAGGCAGAGAGACGGAATTTAGAGACAGACTTTAAATAATTCACGTATAAACTTTGAAGTTGCTAAAAACAACAGGATTTATGTTAGCATGCATTTTCTGAAGGATAAGAAGTTTGAAACTGAAATGTGTCATTATTTGGTGACTCCAATCCTTCGTGATCTGCCTGTTCACATATGAATAGTTGAAATCGACAAAGTTCAACATATTGTGGGGGACAAACCCACGTTTGTCTACAGTAATATGACAAATCTTAAACAGCTCCTCTGCCACAGTAGAGTACAATCTACTAGTTATAAGAGAAGTGGCTTGGAAGCCACGACAAAATGTGGCAAATGCAGTCAATGTATGTACATTGATGAGTCTCATTACTTTAGGCACCCCGACACGGGTGTATTATGGGAGATTAGGAATAATAGTAATTGTACCACCAGAAATGTAGTCTATGTTGCTCATTGTGTAATATGCTTCTCCTACTACGTAGGTAAGACCAATAGGACACTACGGGAGAGGATTAGGGACCACAACTATTGTTATACTAGAGGGCAGGATTGTAGCACTTTAGCTAAACATTCACTTATTGCAGGTCCAGAGCACATGTTTCTGTATCAAGTTCTCCATGTTCAACAAGAGAACGCTCGCCTAGGGGACATAGTAAATCGCACTGAAGAAGTGGAACTTCAATGGATACTGAGGTTAGCCTCCCATAGAGGTAGGGGCTTAAACGAACATGTCTCCCTAAAACCATATCTTAAAGCGCGAAAACTCAAATGAGGGTACAAGGTTTTTTACTAAAGTTTTTTACCAAAGTTTTTGTACTTCTATTGTACTTTTAAAACATATTTATTGCTTGTTATGTGTCACAGTTATTTTATATTGTATATGATTTTTAGTAAGCAGTATGTATCTTTAAGACAATACAGTCATTAATTGCAGTCTTATGTTAATTGATATCACTTGATTGCAATTAGTAATGGTATAAGACCAAGCATTTGGTCTCATTGTGTATGAGTCTGAGGAAGCAGATATCGTTTCTGTGAAAGCGCTTACTCTTTTGTGTTGTTTTTTTGTTCCTGTGTTGCTGCAATAAATGATTTTAAGCTAGTGACTTGAAGCCTCTGATACTTCTACATTTTGGAATTATCGTTGGATTTATTATACTTGCTTTGCATTCGGCCTGTGCTTTGGGTCTTCAGCATTTATCAGTTTCTGTCTCCATTCCAGGGTTGTTGCTTCATATATATATATATATATATATATATATATATACACACACACACACACACACACACACACACACACACACACACACACACACACACACACACACACACTTTGAGGCTGTTCCATCTTGGGGAATTTGGCAAGAACAGAAGTTAAGGGATAACAAAAACAAAATTTCAAAGTTATAACACTGAAACCAACACTTAATAATGGGACCCTTTCACCAGGTCCTACACACAGTTAAAATGTCAGAACAGTACTGTAACACACTGCACATTTTAGTCAAGATAAAACATACTGTCACTGCAACAAAATAAAAGTTAAATATATATACAGTGGATATAAAAAGTTTACACATCCCTGTTAAAATGCCAGGTTTTTGTGATATAAAAGAGACCACAATAAATAATTTCAAAGCTTTTCCCACCTTGAATGTGACCTAAAACCTGTACAATTCAATTGAAAAACAAACAAATCTGTTAGGGGGAAAATATAAAAAATAAAAAAATGTGCAATATGCTGGTTGCATAAGTGTGAATACCCTTAAACTAATACTTTGTTGTGTGTGCACACCCTTAATCTAATAGTTTGTTGAAGAACCTTTTGGTTTAATTACAGCATTCAGTCTTCTTGGGTACACACCTGAAATCAATTAAAGAGATTCTGATTAACCCCAAATAAAGTTCAGCTGTCCTAGTAGGATTTTCCTAACATTTACTCAGTTGCCTGCTACAGCAAAAGCCATGGTTCGCAGAGAGCTTACAAAGCATCAAAGGGATCTCACTGTTGAAAGGTATCAGTCAGGAGAAGGGTACAAAAAATTTTCCACAGCATTGGATATACAATGGAACACAGTGAAGACAGTCATCACAAAGTGGAGAAAATAGGGGACAGCAGTGACATTGCAAAGAACTGGACGTCCCTCCAAACTTGATGAAAAGACAAGACGAAAACTGGTCAGGGAGGCCTCTAAGAGACCTACAGCTACACTGAAGGAGCTGCAGGAATTTCTGGAAAATACTGGTCGTGTATTACATGGGACAAGAATCTCCCGTATTCTCCACATGTCTGGACTATGGGGTAGGGTTGCAAGACAGAAGCCTTTTCTTACACAGAAAAGCATTGAGGCCTGGCTAAAATTTGCAAAACAATACATCAAGTCTCTGAAAAGCACGTGAGAAAGTGTGTTATGGTCTGATGAAACCAAGGTTAAACTTATTGGCCACAATTCCAAAAGGTACGTTTGGCGCAAAAACAACACCGCATCACCAAAAGAACATCCCCTTGGTGAAGCATGCTGGTGGCAGTATCATGCTTTGGCATTGCTTTTCTTCAGCTGGAACTGGGGCTTTAGTCAAGGTGGAAGGAATTATGAACAGTTCCAAATACCAGTCACTTTTGGCCCAAAGCCTTCAGGCGTCTGCTAGAAAGCTGAAGATGAAAAGGAATTTCACCTTTCAACATGACAATGACTCCAAGCATACATCCAAATCAACAAAAGAATGGCTTCACCAGAAGAAAATTAAAGTTTTGGAATGGCCCAGCCAGAGACCAGACCTAAATCCAATAAAAAATCTGTGCAGTGACCTGAAGAGGGCTGTGCACAAGAGATTCCCTTGCAATCTGACACATTTGAAGAGCTTTTGCAAGGAAGAGTGGGCAAATATTGCCAAGTCAAGATGTGCCATGCTAATAGACTCCTACCCAGGAAGACGGAATGCTGTAATTAAATCAAAAGGTGCTTCAACAAAGTATTAGTTTAAGGGTATGCACACACAACAAAATATTAGTTTAAGGGTGTGCACACTTATGCAACAAGCGTATTGTACTTTTTTATTTTTATATTTTTTTCTCCTAAGAGATTTGTTTGTTTTTCATTTGAATTGTACAGGTTATAGGTCACATTAAAAGTGGGAAAAGTTTTGAAATGATTTATTGTGGTTACATTTTTTTTTATATATCACAAAAAAAAATGGCATTTTAACAGGGGTGTGTAAACTTGTATATATATATATATATATATATATATATAGATATACACACACATATATATATTTACTTACATATATATATATATATATATATATATATATATATATATATATCTATATATATATATATATATATATATATATATATATATATATATATATATATATATATATGTTAGCCGCGGTGGTGCAGCGGTAGTGTTGTTGCATCACAGCCAAGAGGTTCTCCCGTTAGATTCTCAGCTGGAGTGCAGGGAGTGCCTTCTGTGTGGAGTCTGCATGTCCTCCCCACGGTTGGGTGGCGTTCGAAAGACATGCGTAAATGGGCGTGCCTACGTTGAAGGTTGGATGTCAAGCTGGCACCTCAGTGTTCGTGAAAATCTACTGCCAATCATTAGCGGACCGGAGTTCCACTGTGGTGACCCCTAACCGGAAAAGCCAAAAGACAAACAACAACATTTGTATGTATATATATATATATATATATATATATATATATATATATATATATATATAAAATGCTGTATTACTTTGACACTGTATAACATTCTGTTCCTGAGCTGCCCAAATCAGAACATCACATAAAATGCAGCACACAGTGTAGTTACTGCAAGTAAACAAAATAAAAACATATTTGATTTAATGTGAGGCCAATGACAGAACCTGATAGAACTTATTACACTAAATGCCTTACAGTAATAACTCATGGTAAGGGTATGTGGCAATGAAGCATTTACTTTTTCCTTGTTAGAGACTCTGGTCACTCAGTTTTCACTGTCACAATCAAACCTTGTCAGCATTAAGAAAACTGCCCTTAAACACACCTCTGCCAAGGATTTTTGTGTATTAATTCTGCGGTACGTTATAAAAAATGTGACTGATTTTAAAAGTCACTAATTCTTCTTACAAAATGTTGTTTCTCATTTCTATTGTTATCTGTTGACAGTTTCTCCCACTTACACTTATTCTTTTACTCAATATTCTGGTAATGAGGAAAAGATCTTTGGCATTAGCTATCAAGTCAGTCTGAAAATCAGATTGCTGTTACTAATTTCTCTTTTTCCCAACCCCGCGACTTGCACTCCAGCTATAAAGATATTTACTGTTCAATAATTTCCGTGTAGAAAGACCATTCAGAAATAGCTGCTCTTACATTTTCAATTTCTTTTTATTGTGAACATTCTTCATTTGTGTGTGTGTGTGTGTGTGTGTGTGTGTGTGTGTGTGTGTGTGTGTGTGTGTGTGTGTGTGATGTAAGATCACAGGTCAGGCAAATTAAGTCAGCAGGACTTGTAGAAGAACTTAAAAGTGCTTAATGGTCTTTACTGGCAATGCATACTGACATGCTTTTTTTTTTTTTTTTAAGACTCAGTATGCAAGGCAACCTTTGTTATGTAATATGAATGGCAAGAGCTGCTGGTCACAAAACCAACAATAGCCTAGAATGGCAAAAAGCTACAGTCTATTTTGTTTTGCTCACTTCAATGAGGTAGACTCATTCAGTACCTACAAGCCCCTCTTTCCATCCTTTGATATAAACTAATCATTTGTATATATCCCGTGTGTCTCTAATACAAGAGGTTTGAGCTGTCACTCAGTAGAAATTCCAGCTTGGTTGGAATTTTCTCTTAGTTTTACTGATCCTTTGATATAAAAGGAAACATTTATCACATCTAGCCTATGTGTGACAGCTCTCAGTTCTATGCAGTAAAACTCCTCTGTAATGGTCACTAGCATAAAAAAGGTATACTGTTTTAAAGTGACGACATGCATTTCTGGGTCTCCTATCCCTGGATAAAACTTGTTTCACCCCACTTCTGCAGTAGGGAACAATACAGCATGAAAACTGGCTTCGCTAATGGCCATTTAGTGTAGTAAAGTGGATCCAGAAAGGACTGAACCTGCGCTACTGTGGCTTCCAAGTCAAAATGTGGCAGACGCCCAGGCTATAATAATTATACTCCATGAGGTCATTCTCTCGGTCAGAGAATGCCCACCTGTTGGGCATTCAAGTTTTTTTTTTCTTGGGTACACACCTGAAATCAATTAAAGAGATTCTGATTAACCCTAAATAAAGTTCAGCTGTCCTAGTAGGATTTTCCTAACATTTACTCAGTTGCCTGCTACAGCAAAAGCCATGGTTCGCAGAGAGCTTACAAAGCATCAAAGGGATCTCACTGTTGAAAGGTATCAGTCAGGAGAAGGGTACAAAAAATTTTCCACAGCATTGGATATACAATGGAACACAGTGAAGACAGTCATCACAAAGTGGAGAAAATAGGGGACAGCAGTGACATTGCAAAGAACTGGACGTCCCTCCAAACTTGATGAAAAGACAAGACGAAAACTGGTCAGGGAGGCCTCTAAGAGACCTACAGCTACACTGAAGGAGCTGCAGGAATTTCTGGAAAATACTGGTCGTGTATTACATGGGACAAGAATCTCCCGTATTCTCCACATGTCTGGACTATGGGGTAGGGTTGCAAGACAGAAGCCTTTTCTTACACAGAAAAGCATTGAGGCCTGGCTAAAACTTGCAAAACAATACATCAAGTCTCTGAAAAGCACGTGGGAAAGTGTGTTATGGTCTGATGAAACCAAGGTTAAACTTATTGGCCACAATTCCAAAAGGTACGTTTGGCGCAAAAACAACACCGCATCACCAAAAGAACATCCCCTTGGTGAAGCATGCTGGTGGCAGTATCATGCTTTGGCGTTGCTTTTCTTCAGCTGGAACTGGGGCTTTAGTCAAGGTGGAAGGAATTATGAACAGTTCCAAATACCAGTCACTTTTGGCCCAAAGCCTTCAGGCGTCTGCTAGAAAGCTGAAGATGAAAAGGAATTTCACCTTTCAACATGACAATGACTCCAAGCATACATCCAAATCAACAAAAGAATGGCTTCACCAGAAGAAAATTAAAGTTTTGGAATGGCCCAGACAGAGACCAGACCTAAATCCAATAAAAAATCTGTGCAGTGACCTGAAGAGGGCTGTGCACAAGAGATTCCCTTGCAATCTGACACATTTGAAGAGCTTTTGCAAGGAAGAGTGGGCAAATATTGCCAAGTCAAGATGTGCCATGCTAATAGACTCCTACCCAGGAAGACTGAATGCTGTAATTAAATCAAAAGGTGCTTCAACAAAGTATTAGTTTAAGGGTATGCACACACAACAAAATATTAGTTTAAGGGTGTGCACACTTATGCAACAAGCGTATTGTACTTTTTTATTTTTAGATTTTTTTCTCCTAAGAGATTTGTTTGTTTTTCATTTGAATTGTACAGGTTATAGGTCACATTAAAAGTGGGAAAAGTTTTGAAATGATTTATTGTGGTTACATTTTTTTTTATATATCACAAAAAAAAATGGCATTTTAACAGGGGTGTGTAAACTTTTATATATATATATATATATATATATATATATTTATTTTTATACACACGCACACACATATACATACACATTTACATATATATATCTATATATATCTATCTATATATATATATATATATATATATATATATAGATATATATATATATATATATGTTAGCGGTGGTGCAGGTAGTGTTGTTGCATCACAGCCAAGAGGTTCTCCGTTAGATTCTCAGCTGGAGTGCAGGAGTGCCTTCTGTGTGAGTCTGCATGTCCTCCCACGGTTGGGTGGCGTCAAAGACATGCGAAAGGGGCGTCCCTCGTTGAAGGTTGGATGTCAAGCTGGCACCTCAGTGTTCGTGAAAATCTACTGCCAATCATTAGCGGACCGGAGTTCCACTGTGGTGACCCCTAACCGGAAAAGCCAAAAGACAAACAACAACATTTGTATATATATATATATATATATATATATATATATATATATATACATATATATATATATATATATATATATATATATATAATGCTGTATTACTTTGACACTGTATAACATTCTGTTCCTGAGCTGCCCAAATCAGAACATCACATAAAATGCAGCACACAGTGTAGTTACTGCAAGTAAACAAAATAAAAACATACTTGATTTAATGTGAGGCCAATGACAGAACCTGATAGAACTTATTACACTAAATGCCTTACAGTAATAACTCATGGTAAGGGTATGTGGCAATGAAGCATTTACTTTTCCTTGTTAGAGACTCTGGTCACTCAGTTTTCACTGCCACAATCAAACCTTGTCAGCATTAAGAAAACTGCCCTTAAACACACCTCTGCCAAGGATTTTTGTGTATTAATTCTGCGGTACGTTATAAAAAATGTGACTGATTTTAAAAGTCACAAATTTCCCCCCCTTTTTTTTTTTTTTTTATCTGTTGACAGTTTCTCCCACTTACACTTATTCTTTTACTCAATATTCTGGTAATGAGGAAAAGATCTTTGGCATTAGCTATCAAGTCAGTCTGAAAATCAGATTGCTGTTACTAATTTCTCTTTTTCCCAACCCCGCGACTTGCACTCCAGCTATAAAGATATTTACTGTTCAATAATTTCCGTGTAGAAAGACCATTCAGAAATAGCTGCTCTTACATTTTCAATTTCTTTTTATTGTGAACATTCTTCATTTGTGTGTGTGTGTGTGTGTGTGTGTGTGTGTGTGTGTGTGTGTGTGTGTGATGTAAGATCACAGGTCAGGCAAATTAAGTCAGCAGGACTTGTAGAAGAACTTAAAAGTGCTTAATGGTCTTTTACTGGCAATGCATACTGACATGCTTTTTTTTTTTTTTTTTTTTTAAGACTCAGTATGCAAGGCAACCTTTGTTATGTAATATGAATGGCAAGAGCTGCTGGTCACAAAACCAACAATAGCCTAGAATGGCAAAAAGCTACAGTCTATTTTGTTTTTGCTCACTTCAATGAGGTAGACTCATTCAGTACCTACAAGCCCCTTTTTCCATCCTTTGATATAAACTAATCATTTGTATATATCCCGTGTGTCTCTAATACAAGAGGTTTGAGCTGTCACTCAGTAGAAATTCCAGCTTGGTTGGAATTTTCTCTTAGTTTTTACTGATCCTTTGATATAAAAGGAAACATTTATCACATCTAGCCTATGTGTGACAGCTCTCAGTTCTATGCAGTAAAACTCCTCTGTAATGGTCACTAGCATAAAAAAGGTATACTGTTTTAAAGTGACGACATGCATTTCTGGGTCTCCTATCCCTGGATAAAACTTGTTTCACCCCACTTCTGCAGTAGGGAACAATACAGCATGAAAACTGGCTTCGCTAATGGCCATTTAGTGTAGTAAAGTGGATCCAGAAAGGACTGAACCTGCGCTACTGTGGCTTCCAAGTCAAAATGTGGCAGGCCAGGCTATAATAATTATACTCCATGAGGTCATTCTCTCTCGGTCAGAGAATGCCCACCTGTTGGGTGAAACAGAAGCAGTCTGGGTCCTCTTTTATGTATGGGGTCAAACAGAGGAATTTTGATCACTTCATGACAGCTCTTCTGAGTGAGTACCTTTAACTCCTTGTGAGTGTGGCATGAGTCTTTAAAACAAGAAGTTATGTACTCACCATAACGTTCGATGTATGTAGTCCATCTCGTTTCACATTCTTCCCGTGGGTTCGGGCGAATGTCGGCTCTCGCAACATTTTTAGCTCAAAGTCTTTCTATTGGCTGGGCTAAGATGGTATCCCATGCTGCACTTCTCTCTATCCCCAGATCTAGTTTGCTGAGCCCCAGCACTCATTCTCCATGCATAACAACACCTTAGGAAAGGAAGAACAAACCAATAATGAAGGGAGCTCTGAAACCAGACCTAACCTCCAGATCCTCCAGGACGGGGAAGGAGTACAAAATATTAGTTTAAGGGTGTGCACACTTATGCAACAAGCGTATTGTACTTTTTATTTTTAGATTTTTTCTCCTAAGAGATTTGTTTGTTTTTCATTTGAATTGTACAGGTTATAGGTCACATTAAAAGTGGGAAAAGTTTTGAAATGATTTATTGTGGTTACATTTTTTTATATATCACAAAAAAATGGCATTTTAACAGGGTGTGTAAACTTATATATATATATATATATATATATATATATATATATATATATAGATACACACACATATACATATTTACTTACATATATATATCTATATATATCTATCTATATATATATATATATATATATATATATATATATATATATATATATATATATATCTATATATATGTTAGCTTGTGGTGCAGCGGTAGTGTTGTTGCATCACAGCCAAGAGGTTCTCCCGTTAGATTCTCAGCTGGAGTGCAGGGAGTGCCTTCTGTGTGGAGTCTGCATGTCCTCCCCACGGTTGGGTGGCGTTCGAAAGACATGCGTAAATGGGCGTGCCTACGTTGAAGGTTGGATGTCAAGCTGGCACCTCAGTGTTCGTGAAAATCTACTGCCAATCATTAGCGGACCGGAGTTCCACTGTGGTGACCCCTAACCGGAAAAGCCAAAAGACAAACAACAACATTTGTATGTATATATATATATATATATATATATATATATATATATATATATATATATATATATATATATATATATAATGCTGTATTACTTTGACACTGTATAACATTCTGTTCCTGAGCTGCCCAAATCAGAACATCACATAAAATGCAGCACACAGTGTAGTTACTGCAAGTAAACAAAATAAAAACATACTTGATTTAATGTGAGGCCAATGACAGAACCTGATAGAACTTATTACACTAAATGCCTTACAGTAATAACTCATGGTAAGGGTATGTGGCAATGAAGCATTTACTTTTTCCTTGTTAGAGACTCTGGTCACTCAGTTTTCACTGCCACAATCAAACCTTGTCAGCATTAAGAAAACTGCCCTTAAACACACCTCTGCCAAGGATTTTTGTGTATTAATTCTGCGGTACGTTATAAAAAATATGACTGATTTTAAAAGTCACTAATTCTTCTTACAAAATGTTGTTTCTCATTTCTATTGTTATCTGTTGACAGTTTCTCCCACTTACACTTATTCTTTTACTCAATATTCTGGTAATGAGGAAAAGATCTTTGGCATTAGCTATCAAGTCAGTCTGAAAATCAGATTGCTGTTACTAATTTCTCTTTTTCCCAACCCCGCGACTTGCACTCCAGCTATAAAAATATTTACTTTTCAATAATTTCCGTGTAGAAAGACCATTCAGAAATAGCTGCTCTTACATTTTCAATTTCTTTTTATTGTGAACATTCTTCATTTGTGTGTGTGTGTGTGTGTGTGTGTGTGTGTGTGTGTGTGTGTGTGTGTGTGTGTGTGTGTGATGTAAGATCACAGGTCAGGCAAATTAAGTCAGCAGGACTTGTAGAAGAACTTAAAAGTGCTTAATGGTCTTTTACTGGCAATGCATACTGACATGCTGTTTTTTTTTTTTTTTTTAAGACTCAGTATGCAAGGCAACCTTTGTTATGTAATATGAATGGCAAGAGCTGCTGGTCACAAAACCAACAATAGCCTAGAATGGCAAAAGCTACAGTCTATTTTGTTTTTGCTCACTTCAATGAGGTAGACTCATTCAGTACCTACAAGCCCCTCTTTCCATCCTTTGATATAAACTAATCATTTGTATATATCCGTGTGTCTCTAATACAAGAGGTTTGAGCTGTCACTCAGTAGAAATTCCAGCTTGGTTGGAATTTTCTCTTAGTTTTTACTGATCCTTTGATATAAAAGGAAACATTTATCACATCTAGCCTATGTGTGACAGCTCTCAGTTCTATGCAGTAAAACTCCTCTGTAATGGTCACTAGCATAAAAAAGGTATACTGTTTTAAAGTGACGACATGCATTTCTGGGTCTCCTATCCCTGGATAAAACTTGTTTCACCCCACTTCTGCAGTAGGGAACAATACAGCATGAAAACTGGCTTCGCTAATGGCCATTTAGTGAAGTAAAGTGGATCCAGAAAGGACTGAACCTGCGCTACTGTGGCTTCCAAGTCAAAATGTGGCAGACGCCCAGGCTATAATAATTATACTCCATGAGGTCATTCTCTCTCGGTCAGAGAATGCCCACCTGTTGGGTGAAACAGAAGCAGTCTGGGTCCTCTTTTATGTATGGGGTCAAACAGAGGAATTTTGATCACTTCATGACAGCTCTTCTGAGTGAGTACCTTTAACTCCTTGTGAGTGTGGCATGAGTCTTTAAAAACAAGAAGTTATGTACTCACCATAACGTTCGATGTATGTAGTCCATCTCGCTTCACATTCTTACTCGTGGGTTCGGAGCCGAATGTCGGCTCCGACTCGGCCAACATTTTTAGCTCAAAGTCTTTCTATTGGCTGGGCTAAGATGGTATCCCATGCTGCACTTCTCTCTATCCCCAGATCTAGTTTGCTGCGAGCCCCAGCACTCATTCTCCATGCATAACAACACCTTAGGAAAGGAAGAACAAACCAATAATGAAGGGAGCTCTGAAACCAGACCTAACCTCCAGATCCTCCAGGACGGGGGAAGGAGTGGGGGTAAGTAAGAATGTGAGGCGAGATGGACTACATACATCGAACGTTATGGTGAGTACATAACATCTTGATGTTATGTAGTCCAATCTCGCCTACATTCTTACCTGTGGGACAGCGTCCCCAGCACCTAAATCCTGGGAGGCTCAGTGGAAAATACTCCTGAGCACTGTGGAAGCAAAGGAAGACCTGCCCCTAGATACCACATCCAACTTATAATGAGTAACAAAGGTGTGAGGAGATGCCCAAGTAGCCGCAGCACAAATATCATCCATAGACAATCTGGCCTGAAAGGCTGTAGGTGTAGAAACAGACCTAGTAGAGTGAGCCTTCACCCGGAACGGTAAATCTTTACCCCAGAGGAATAAATGAAAGAAATACAATTGGAGATCCACCTGGACAATGTGACTTTGGAGACAGGAGACCCAGTTCTGTTTTCCGAAAAGGAAACAAACAACTGATCAGATTTTCTGAGGTCTTTCATTCTGTGCAAATAAAAACGTAATTGTTTGTGTGCATCCAATTGATGAAATTTGAATTCTGCCTTGATTGAGAACTAGAGAAAAAACACTGGCAATTCAATAGATTGATTAAGGTTACTGATTGACGCCACTTTGGGAAGAAAGGAGGGGTTCGGTCTGAGAGAAACCCTGTCCTTATGAAAAATCAAATAAGGGGGTTTGATTGATAAAGCTTGAAGCTCCGAAACGCGTCTGGCTGATGTGATGGCTACTAAAAAAACAGTCTTCCAGTTAAGAATTTTAAAGTGGCTAGAGGCTCAAAGGGGGGGGGGGCTGTGAAGTAAGACCCTGTAGAACAAAGTTTAAATCCCAAGGCATGACAGGTTCCGATACCGGAGGACGAAGTAACAAAGTGCCCTTCAGGAAAGCCTTACAGAGTCTATGCACCATCAGGCTAGGTTCGTCTGCGACATGAAAGGTAGAAATCACCGCCAATTGGACTTTAATGGTTGCGGCCGCTGAACCCTGCGTAAAGAGCATAGACAAGAACTCCAATACAGACGAAATTGGAGCTGTGTAAGGGTCAATCCTTTTGGTATGCGCCCAGATTGAAAACCTCTTTCATTTACTGTAATAAATCTTCCTGGTCGAGGGCTTATGAGAGGAAGATAAAATATGAACTACCTCCGGAGAAAAATGATGAAGCCTAACTAATGACGGAAGTGGAGTAGCCAGGCAGTCAACTAGAGGGTCCGAAGAGAGGGATGGAGCTGCCCTGACATGTGTGTCAGTAAGTCTGGTTGTGGGTCCAGAATCCAAGGAGTGTCCATGAGATAGAGATGGAGAAAGGGGAACCAAATTTGACTAGGCCAGTGTGGAGCAATCAGAATCATTCTGCTTCCGAAGGATTGTGCTTTCTGAATAACCTTTGACAGCAAGGGGACTGGAGGGAAGGCATAAAGTAGACCGGAGGGCCAATCGTGGACTAGAGCGTCCCTGGGTGACTCCCCCTGTGGGGGGATCAAAGTAAAGTAGCTGCTGCATTTGGCATTGAGGGGGCTGGCAAAAAGGTCGCAGCAAGGCTGACCCCACCTGCGGAAGATCTGTTCCGCAACTTGACAGTTCAGGGACCACTCGTAAGGCATCAGAATAGCTCTGCTTAGCCTGTCTGCGATCACACTGGACTTCCTCGGAATGTGTGTTGCCACCAGAAAACATTAGGAAGACACTGCCCACTGCCACACTCGCATGGCCTCTCTGCAAAGGGGATAAGACTTGGTTCCTCCCTGCTTGTTCAGATACCACACCACTGACATATTGTATGAGTGGATTGCATTAGTCCCGAGAGGAAAAAAAAACTCTGAAGTGCTTGCAATGCTAGTAGCACAGCTCTCATCTCCAGGACATTGATATGCAGATGCATCTCATGTTCTTGCCATGTGCCTTGGACTGTCCTGCCTAGATAATGCCCCCCCACCCCATCTGGGAGGCATCCATGGTCACCGTGGCAATTGGGGGCACAGGAACGAAGGGCTTTCCTGCATTCAGGTTGTCAGTGCAAAGCCACCAACTGAGATCCTGTTTGCACCTGTCTGTGAGTAGAATAGGGTGAGAAAGTGGAAGACATTGAAGAGACCACTGGGCAAAGAGAAGCCACTGAAGGAGCCTCATATGTAGCCTTGCCAGAGGGACCAACATAACCGTAGCAGCCATTGTCCCCAACAGTTGGAGGACCCATCTTGCCTTCGCTCTTCTCAGAGGGAGCAAGGTGTGAACTTGTTGTTGTTTTAGGACTCCGATTCTTTCCTGTGGTAGAAACGCCCGCATGAGGATGGTGTCTTGTTCGGCGCCTATAAAAGTGACACACTGAGGGCAACAAGGCAGATTTTTCCCAGTTCAATGTGACGCCCAACTGTTGACATAGGTTGATAGTAGCATCCCTGGTCTGAAGTAGTAGATGCCTGGTGATGGCAGTAAGGAGCCAGTCATCCAGATACGGAAATACTTGGAATCCCTGACATCTCAAGTGAGCAGTCACCACTGCCATGCATTTGGTAAACACCCTGGGGGCTGTGGTGAGACCAAATAGCAGGGCTCGAAACTGAAAATGACTGGCTCCCAGCCGGAAGCATAGGTGACTTCTGGATGCCCTGTCCATTTTTATGTGGTAATAAGGATCCTTGAGGTCGATGGAGCACATCCACACTTCTTTTAACAACAATGGGAGAATAGACTGCAATGTGACCATTCGGAACTTGGACTTTTGCACATGGGTGTTCAATTGGCTGAGATCGAATATGGGTCTCAGGTCCCCTGCCCTTTTTGCCACCAAAAAGAATCTGGAGTAAGTCCCTAATCCGATCTGGTCTGAGGGGACATGTTGGATGGCTCCTTTGTCTAGTAGCTTTGAAACTTCTGAGGCTGCGTAACCCCTTTGACTGGGTGGAACATCTGGGATTTTCATGATTGGAGGGGGATTTGATGAGAATGGGGTGACATATCCTCTGGAAATTATTCGTATAACCCATTGGTCCTGGGTGATGCCTTGCCAGGCCTCTGGGTATAACGAGATTCGTCCCCTGAATGGCTCCGGAAATGCACAGTCGGGCCTCCCATCAGGAATGGTGGTAGGGTGAACCACGAAAGGAATCATGGTCTCCCGAGTTGCAGGGGCCTCCTCTGCCCCTAGGGCGGCATCTCCCTGAATAACCACCCCTTACCCTGCCTCTGGAGGGGGACTCACCTTGCGCACTGGGAAAAAACCTCTGTGATTTCTTGAACCACATTTTGCCACCCCTCTGGGCCTTGGGGATAAGGCCTAGAGGGAAGGGAAAAATGGACCCCTACAGCAGACAGAATTTTTCCCTCCTGCTCGCACCTGGTGAGAGTGTCTTTCACCTTGGTTCTGAACAAAGAAGAACCATCAAAAGGGGTGTCGGTGAATGAAGACTTGAAGGCCTCCGCGAAATGACAAAGGCGCATCCAGGCCTGCCTTCTAAGAGCAACTCCTGAACTTGCTGCCTTACTCGCTCCTTTGGCTGCATATGAGATTAGCCTCATGGAGGAATTTGCAATGGAATTGAGGGTAGCCATCTGAGCGTTGACCATCTGGGCCACCGCCTCAGAAAAGTTACCCGTGAGAGTATCTCCAAGCTCCTTGAGGAGATCTCTCTGGAGCCATGTAAAGTGTGATAAATAATTCAGTGACCATAAGGTAAAGGTCACTGAAGAAAAAGTACGCTTCCCGTACCGGTCCATGGTCCTAGACTCCTTGTTAGGGGGATGGACGGTGGAAGAAGTCTCGGTTAATTCCTTCTGAGTGGCAGCTGCCACCACCAAGGCATCCACAGGGACTCCCTTGGACAGAAATTCTTTATCAGGAGGAGCAGACAAAAATTTATTGTGTGTCCTGGGGACTGGTTCCACAGATTCAGGGGTTTCCCACACCCTTCGACAAACCAAGTCCAGAAGCTCGTCGAAGGGTGGAGATATCCAGGAGGTGGAGGGCTGAGCACCAAAGGCCTTCAGGAAGACCGACTCCTCCTCAGAGAGGGCTTTGGAGAGCCAGTCACCTCTTTGTTTCAAAATCTCTAGGATATCAGAGAAAGAAACATCCTCAGAGGATGACTTGGGGGACCCCTCTGATTCCTCGAGGTCGGTGTCTGATGTGAGAGACTCATCCTGGGAATCTATGTGCTTCCTCTTGCACGTCTTCTTTCTGTGTGGCTCCTCAGGCAAAAACTCTGAGGGGCCCTCAGAAATGTGGGGACCACTCATGGAGGTACCCTCAGGCCTTGGGGCTCCGCTGTCTAGAGATAGATGGCAATCAGAGACCTGCGCCAGTGTAGTAGGGGACAGAATGACTGACCCGCATGATGCCGCTGACGATCTGGCCAGCACGCTCCGCATGGCCTCAAAGGCTGCCCCCCCCCCCGAGTCCAAGGAACGACCAGCCTCCGAAGCCATGACAGGAGTCAAACTTCCCCGCACCGAAGCACCGAGAGGGAGACTAGGAACCGAGAGGTGTCCCCGAAGCCTCTCCCTTGGGTCTGACCGAAGAATCCTGAGTCCTGAACCCCTGTGGATGGCGCCGACGGGGTTGGAGCTGACGTCGGCACCGATAAGCCAGGAGGGGCTGTCAGAACTGACCTACGGGCATCACACGGAGCCAAGCACTCTGGCTCCGAAAGCTGAGGTGTGCTCGGAGGAGGAAGTATCGAAGCAGGTTGAGGGACAGGCTCCGGAGCCGACTGGGTCGGAGCCGAGAACAATTTTGCCAGAACCGGTGACTGAAGGAGTCTCTGCACCACTCTATCGATGTCCACATCTGATAAGGTCCTGGAGGATTTAGAGGATAGAGAAGGAGATCGAGACCTCCTCTCCGAAGGGGACCTGCGAGGAGGGGATACTAGCCTCATGCTAGGCGATCGGCTCCAAACAGGTTCCATAACCACTGACACTTCCTGCGGCCCCGAGGACAATGGAGCCGAGGATGTCAAAGCAGACCTTGCTATTTTCTCCGGTGGCACCGAGGAGACTGATGGAGCCGGAGATCTCTTTTTTGATTTAGAGGATTTTGCCTTAGAGCTAGAAGCACTCTCCAGACCCTCCTCAAAGGAGGGTTTCAGAAGTTGAGGATGTCAAAGCAGACCTTGCTATTTTCTCCGGTGGCACCGAGGAGACTGATGGAGCCAGAGATCTCTTTTTTGATTTAGAGGATTTTGCCTTAGAGCTAGAAGCACTCTCCAGACCCTCCTCAAAGGAGGGTTTCAGAAGTCCCTTCAAAATCAATTTATTCTTCCTTTCCTGAAGAACTCTCGGACTAAAGGCATGACAGAAGCTGCACGACTCCTGGAGATGAATCGCTCCCAGACAATACACACAGATAGAGTGTCCATCGGTAATGGACATTTTATAACTGCACCTAGAGCATTTCTTGAAGCCCGAGGGCTTGTGCTCCTTAGTATCTTTGGACACCATTAACCAACAATAATAAAGCACCAAAGACAATTAATCACTGAATAAGTGGACCAACGGTCAAACAGTCACAAGATGGGAAAAAGCCTACAACAAACAAATACCACAGGATCTCTAAGTTAAACGATCCAGACACCAACACAAGGGGGAAAGGACTAATACCTCTAATTTACACGGCTTTTAGTCCCGGTAAAGTTTTATGACACAAGGAAAGCAAGGGGACAGACTAGGTCCTCTAACTGAAAGGGCCTAACCCATTGGAAACAGCTACTAGGATACCACAGAAAAAATGATAAAAACACAACTTTTTCACAAAACAAGACAAGAACACACAATAGCTATTAAAATAGCTTTTTGTTTGCAACAAATTCTCTGATAATGAAGAAAAAAGGGTACATAGCCACAGCCAAGAGCGAGAACAAGTCCGAGCTACACGAGCAGCAAGCGAGATCTGGGGATAGATAGCAGTGCAGCATGGGATACCATCTTAGCCCAGCCAATAAAAAGACTTCGAGCTGAAAAAGTTGGCCGAGCCGGAGCAGTCATTCGGCTCCGAACCCACGGGTAAGAATGTAGGCGAGATTGGACTACATAACATCTGAAGTTATCACCTTGTAGTTTTAAAGAGTACTTATTGACAGAGGTCAAATATCAATATAGTTGTGTTTATCATCATGTATGCTTCAAGATACAATATTCTGATACACTGTATGTATCATGGTTTTGGAATTATTAATGCAAATATGAACAAGTAATACTTGACACCTAGAGGTACAGTAGGAGGTAAGTGCAGAAACGCCTGGAGACGTACTTGGCTGAGTATGAGCAAACATAAGCACAGAGTAGACATCATGGGGTCATAAACTGACCCATTACAAAAATAGCAGCCCAAGCACAATATAACAGTTTTAAAAGGCAGACAATTTTTTACAATACTGAGACTTCTACAATACACTTCTGGCAACAATGTTGCTGCGGTAGCATTGTCGCCTCACAGTAAGACGTTATCCTGTTCGATTCTCAGCTAGAGCATCTTCCGTGTGGAGACATGCATGAATGGGCGTACCTTCGTTGAAGGTTGTGCGTTAGGGCCGGCAACTCGGCACGTAAAAATCTACTGCCAATCATTAGCGGACCAGAGTTCCACTGTGGCGACCCCTAAAAGCCGAAAGACACAACAACTTCTGGCAACAATGTTAGCAAATATGAATATTAAAGAACAAAATAAAGATAAAACCAAAAAACGGTGAACTGCTGAGTAAATACACCAAAATACTTATAACCACACAGCACGGCAGCACTGTAGTCCAATAAAGGATACACCCCAATCACATCAATAGGTAATCCAAATAAATTTTAATGCAAAAGATTAAGCACATTAATTTCAACACTTGAAACTTCATCAGAATAATAAAAAACACTAATTAAACAATTACATAGTAACTACTAACACATCATTGGTTAATACTGTTTAAAAAGACAATTTCTCATTGGATAAATAACTCACTGTACATTTAAAATCCCACTTTATATATATATATATATATATATATATATATATATTTTTTTTTTTGAACACACTTAAAACGATATACATATTATTATATACCTAATATAAATATTTTATATCTTAATAAGACAAAGCTTTCATTTTAAGTGTGGGTACAATTGTAATATGATCATTCAACCCACGACTGACACATGCATCCAACTGCAATTGCCATATTAATTCCCATTCTTCAAGTTTTGTTTCCCAACCCCCCCCCCCAAAATAAGTGTCTTACAGAAGAATTTGTGCAAGTGCTTGAAATTTACTGCAGAAAAGCTAGTGGTATAAACGGCTTCTCATTTTATTTTATTTTTTAAGCAACCCAACAAACTTTACTTTCTAAAGGTGTCTGAATCTGCTGAATGTTATTCCTAGGGCCTGTGAAAAACAGCAGTCACACTTTATCACTACAATATGTATGCATGAAGTCAACTTTGGTGAAGAAGTGAAAACTGTAAATACTTTGTTATCAAATGCCATAGGACTTCAAAGCAGATTAACTCAAGAGTGATATATCCTCATTAGTGGCATGATGAAGCTTAAGAGCAAATACAAATCTACACAAGAAAAAAACATTTTGTAATCTGTTATAAAACTAAATTTTTATCAAAATTTCACCAAGGACTCAGCATTTCACAGGGAAAATATAAAGGTTATAGTAGCAGCCCTCCAGTAAATGTGCTCTTGTTACACAAACATTCTATAACCCCTCCTGCTAAAACTAAAAAATGCGTACAGTCTTTGTTTTGAATAAAAGTATACTAATGAACTTAAATGGAGATCATTCTTACAGTCAAGGACAAAGGATCTACCTGAATCATTCCTCTAATTAACCACTTAAGACAAGCCTTAAAAGTGTAAAAGTAAACATCATTACCTAATACGCCACAAGCAATACTACCTTTAAAAAGGAAAATGTCACTTTTAGAGCCAAAACTGACACTTCAATCTGTAGTACAAACTCAGAAATCTGTATTTACAGCAAAGGATAAAACTGTTTTCTGTTAAAGCAGTCTATACAGTTACTGGGACAGAGTGCAAATTCCAAAGGTCAGAACTCTCACTTAATCTCTGTTGCATTTTTACAAACTGGTCAGTTTTACCTTACCGTGAACATGCAGAAGCCAGGCAAGACCAACAACAGTATGTAAAGTGAAACGTGCACACTGCTGGCAAGACAGTGACACAGTTGCAGTTTCCTTAATATACAGTGGACTTTCATAACTCCAGTCACATTGGCACAGTTTCACAGGCAAAATGTGTTTGTCAAACTGTAGGCTTTTGAGCATATGGGATGTCAAAGAGTACACAGAACCTCTACTATAGTTTCAAGATTCAACTTTGCCACCACAGAAACTCTGGGAGGTCACTGTCTAACTTCCCGTCACTGCAGTTTAAGCTTTTGGATGAAATTAAGTTATAAACTCACAATGCAAACAAGTGTTTGCATCTCTTTAAAATAACTGTTACTACAGAAGTGCAAACACAGCAGAATTGTTCAGTCCAAATTAATATTCACAACAGTACTATTCATTAGATTCAAAATGTTTAAAATGAATTTATAAGTCACAGCGCACAAGTTAATTTTTACTCTTACAAGCTACATTATGATGCATAGTAGGCATATTAATTAATCACTGCCAGTATATAATCACAACAGCAGCAAACTAATATCTGGGCTGCTGGAATGACCAGTAAGGAATTAAATCAACCAAACCACAGAGTCCACTTCTGCTCCAGTCAATGTGGATCCCAGGCTCTGCTGCACCATATCAAAATAGGAGATACAATCATGTGAATTGGACTAGACTACACTGCTAAGTATTCCTAATGATAAAGCCATATTACTTTCCATTCATATTCCAATTCAGCAGTATGGAAAATAAGGCATAAAGAAATGCAACCAAGAATGGGAAAAAAAGGATGATGCAGCTAATGCCTGGCATTTTGGTCTAGAGGTTTGAGTTCATATCTGAAATACCTATATTCTGCAGCAGTCTTGGGATTGATTCTTACAGTCTCAATTTGCTACTGGATGTAGCCAGACAGTACTTCCTGTTTGTCTGAAATGAGTATGTGTAGATGAGTCCTTTATCCTGGTTAACAAACATTTTTCCACTGTCTATAAGAGGTGTCTACTGTACACATTCCATCATCATGAGAACTGAATGGTGTACATGGCAGCTAAGTACAACTTTCACTACACAGGCACACTAAGCAGCTCTCTTGCAGATCACTGCAAACGTATGCTGAATGACTGCAGTAACTGCAGTGGAGGACAGCAATGTGGTGGGGGTAAGGTATAAAGTACAGGGTCTCCGAATTCTGTTTTACTGTGGTGATCAGAGGGGGATCCAAGCAAGCCCATACAAGTGGACCCAGCACTACACAGCTGTGACAAGAATTGCTAGGGGTGTACTCATTAGCAGCACAATGCAGTATAAGCTGTGCACCCTTACATGTTTAGAGTGTAGGCTGCTTCCTAGAAGGAGGGTGGGCATATACACTGCAGCACAGCATATACAGATGTGTCCCACATAGTCTTTGAGTGCAAGCTTCATTAAGAACATTGGGCTGGTACATTCGGTGACCCACAGCATTGTGGTCTGTGCCCTTACAACACTTGTTTAGTGTGCAGAATGTGGCTAGAAAGAGGGAATGACATATTCAGTGAGGCAAATCACCTAGAACTGTTGCCTCCACATGTGCAGAAGGTACTAGTGGTATCTATTGCTGTAGACTGGTAAAGTATATGGCACAAAGCAATTTAAGCTGTAAATTCCTGCTACAAAAAGACGCATGATATACAAACTGGGGAGAGAATACCACAAAGAAGAAGTATGGCTGTCTCATGTGGAGGTGTCTCTGCCTAGTGAGAAGCCAGGGGATACAGTGTCTGTGAGCACCGCCAGCTAGACCAGAACATGAAGATACATCAATCTCTGCTCTATCATACCATTTAGTATGGCTACAACCTACGCATAATTGCTTCATAAGTAGTTTGAAGATGAGGTAAACATGCCACAGAAGCATACCATGGTAACATTATGCAACCATAAATCTTACCGTGCCTGCATGCAGTGTTTGGGTGCTCTATACTGCAATGGAGGACATTTAATGTTGATGAATATCCACAGCATGTATAACTGGGAATTACTGCAGCAAACAG